>NW_016690376.1:1765502-1783530 GCF_001604755.1 Lepidothrix coronata
CTTATGACAAATCTTTTTTTCCATGTTATCTCTTCCTGTGCTACGATGCAACTAAAAGAAGGGCACCAGGGCACACTGCAGCTTCCCCTGTCCCTCCACCAATCCCACCATCCAGCTGCAGCCCTCACTAACCCAGCCACATGTCAGGGCAGCACCAGAGATCCTGGGAAGATTAACTTTCACCTACTTTTTGTTTTGCCAAATACCTCCGAGGTCAGGTACCTCTTGCTCCCATTTATCCTCTCCAGTTATCATCTTTATCAACACCCCTGCAGGAACATCCCTGCACCTTAAAGTCTCCCCTTAGCTTTCGACAGCGTTTTCAGAGAAACACATGAATTTAGAAGATAAGAGCTTTCATCAGTCAAGCTGAGCTTTATCCCTTTTTTATCCTGATACTTCAGCACTGCAGCAACTTTGCTTTCACCCATTTTCTCCCAGCTTCTTCCTTCCTCAGTCCAGATGGGAAAACGTCCTGATGACCCCTACGTCTCTGCAGCTCCCACCTTACCTTCACAAGCATCACGTTGCAGATGGTTTTTTCCCCAACCACCCAGGCTCCTTCATCCATTCCCTCTGCTTCTTCAACAGCAGATACCTCTCCCCTTTGATTCTGCAATCCTGAGTCAGTTGGTTTTTTTTTGCCTCCAAAGACATCACAAGCTCTCCCTCCCTATGATTACACACTGACTATCCCAAACCACTTGATCCCACCGACAAATCCACCCCCTCCTTGCCAGGAGCTAACACAATACTCACTCCCTTCTTCCCCTCCCATCCCCTAAAGCTCCCAACTCCCACGTCCTGTGGCCACTCTGCTCTCACCTTTAGCCACCCAGTTTTCTGTGCCCAAGTTTTGTCCCATAACACGACTTTCCCGAGCCTAATACCTGCACGCTTCCAAACCAGCCAGAACATCAGAATCCTCATCCCAAAACTCTCCAATTCAGTCCATATCTGCCAAATAATTTGTTCTACTGCAACTGCTTTCCTCTGAAACCTTCATAAAAAGGTTACTTTTCATAAACTGGTCTTGACAGCGACGCATCAGCATCCCTGTAAGTCCAAAGCAATCAGAGCTGCATCTCCAGGGGCTAAAGCAAGCAGTCTACACTTTCTGTACCTTCCTTCTTGAAGAAAACTCGTGATTGTTGTGCCTAGGAGCACACAAGCATGTGAATGCTAGAATATAACCCCAAATTAAAACAGCAGTGCAGGAAAGACATTTAATATTTGCATCCACAAAACAGTCTCATACTCGTGAAGGAAGTGTTTTTAAAGGATCCATTTGAAA
Source organism: Lepidothrix coronata (assembly GCF_001604755.1). Classification (NCBI taxonomy): domain Eukaryota; kingdom Metazoa; phylum Chordata; class Aves; order Passeriformes; family Pipridae; genus Lepidothrix; species Lepidothrix coronata. The sequence goes on from NW_016690376.1 coordinate 1,766,797, forward strand.
AGAAAAATAGGCTCAGCTTAAAAGTCTCAGTAAATGAACTCTCTGGAAAAACTACTGGGAAATAATTCAGCATAAATACATTATAACATCATAAAACCAAACGTAGCATCTTGGCAGCTTTCTCAGCATAAAAATTCCACCTTTCAACTTAGGCTAAGCTCAGTAAGCCAGCATTTGCTGGCTGCTCATCCTACAAGGCCCTGATTCCTCTCTACACACATGAAACTCTTTATATTTACCTGGGAGAGCTGCTTGCACTGCTCCTTTGCAACAGCTGCCTCCTCCTTCATGGCATTGAGCATCTTCTCTTTGTCCTGGAGCTGATGGAGAGCTGCAGCCGACTCAGCCTTGCTGGCCTGCAGCAGGAGGACATAAAAATGACCACACATGCCACAAGTACTGGCAGCAGGGCAAACTTGAGAGGAGGAAACACACCCTCCTGCTCCCAAATCCTCCATCTGCACAGAGTAGGTGGTACCACCAGTACCCAATCCTGCCGCTAATGGATCCTGGGATCCTGCAGCACCCACTCCATCAGACAGGGAAATGCATTTTCAAGCACACAGAAACCAATTAAGAGAATAAATGGGCTCTTAAGGCCATTGGAAGAGAGCTGCTGCGTGGTAGTGGGGAAAACAAAGAACAGCCATTAAGACAAATAATGGGAAAAGACACAGAGATGCTCAATCATTCAATAATTGAGGTTGTAAGGGACTTCCAAGATCATCTGGTCCAGCCCACACTCAAAGCAGATATAATCCAACAAGTCTAATCTCTTGAAATATCTCACCACAAAGGAAAAAGGAAACACTGATCTGGTGTCTCCTTCCACTTCCCAGGGGAGGCTCCGGCTAATTACACTTCTGCTGGCACACTAACACAGATACAACAGGGAATGGACCCAGAGTAACAATTCCCATGGTCCTGCCACTGGTATACTGGTTCTAAAAACTGAAATAGCTGCAGTGATGGGCACAATTTCTACATGATTGTGCTCAGACTTCACTCAGTGAAGCCTGATGGTTGCCCAGAGGGGGTTGTGCAGTTTCAATCCTTCAAGGTTTCAAGCCTGGATAAAGCCCTGAGGAGCCTGGGCTGGCCTTGGAGCAGGTCGTGCTTCGAGCAGGAGGTTGAACTACTCAGACTTCACTCAGTGAAGTCTAAGCACTGAAGAAGCAAAGAAGTGTCAGTCCCATAAATGCACTCTGAATTTGGAAGGTCTCCTTTAGTGGTATTGTGTATGTATGCAGTACAAAACACCCTGCCTGTGACTTGCATGAGCTACAGAGAGAAAACTATTTACATTTCCATCTACAGGGACCCACATTTTTTGGTTGTACACAAACCCAGGAACTCATTTTGATCCTAAAGGTTTAGCTTTAACACCAAACCTTCCTTTAAGAGAAAAAAACACAGCAAACAGACTGGCTGCTAGAACAGGCAACACCATTCCAAGTGTACCTCTATTGGGTTTTGTCCTTAGAGGTTTTTAAGACCCAGCTGGACAAATCCCTGAGCAACTTGCTCCAAATTCAATGTTGGACCTGTTCTGAGCAGGCAGACTGCATGACCTCTTGAAGTCCCTCCCAACCTGAATTGCTTTAACTTAATTGACACATATCTAGTTCTGCATTTCTCTTTTGGTACATCTGCAGAAAAATTGAGGATTGCAAGATTTCAAGTGTGACAATCAGGATGTTACGAGCACAGAGTCATGCTGAGTCATGGGAAGGAGGAGCAGGTATTTGTAAGATACTGGTGGTCACCATTCTCTTCTGTCTGGAAAACAAGAATTAAAAATAACTACTGAGCTGGCACAGAGGGATTTTGCAGTCTCAGCCTCTGAAGGCTTCAACCAGACTGGATCAAGCCCTGAGCAAGCTGACCTCAGAGCTGGTCCTCCTTTGAGAAGGAGGTTGGACTACAAACCCCTCATGTCCCTTCCAAATCTGAATTGCCCTACAATCCTATGAAAAACATCCAAAGAAGTCACACTACAATGTGTAAACTTGAGAAGAAGAGACCTGAAAAACACAGAATCAGCTGATCAGCCACACCAGCTTTCTCCTAATTTCTGCTGTAGCTTATCCTACTTATACAGTTGGGAAAGATCAGCTCCTGAAAGCCACTAGATAGCCTTTCCCTGTGTCAGCAGCAGCAGCATTCCTGCTGTATTCCTTATTCTCCATGGCCATGTCTGCTCTTTACAAGGGTCAGAGCCCTCAGCCTACCTTGCCAGCCCCTGGGATGGCAGATGGCAGCACACAGGCATCTGACAACTCCTTTCTGCATGCAAAGCAAGCACAGACCAGCTGGAAAGAGTCTTCCAAAGGCAGAACGCACAAATCACGACAGAACATGGACAACAGCTAATCTGACAGCACCTCTTCCAATTTCTGTGTTTAGTAAAGTTTTGTCTCCCCCCACACCCCCACTCCCAGCCATTCACCTTTTGCAAGAAGTCGTGGATTGCACCGGATTTTTCCTTCAGCACCTCCACCACACAGCGGGCCTCATCCTCGGTGAAGATCATATTCTTCATGGACGTCACAAAGTCTTTAAATTTTACCTCAGCATTCTCTGCAACACAGAAGGGAGGGTTTATTTACTGTGGACTCCATACAGAATTATTTATTTTGCCTCGAAACAGCATGTGATGAGGGTATCATTATGCATTACATTTAATTCCAGCCTGAAATGCCAAGAAGCAGGAGGTCAGGAGCATTCAGCAAAAACAACATCTCTCCCATTTAAATCTGATAACAATCTGCCAGCTGATAGTTTGGGGAAAAAAGAAAATCCCACCACTTTGTTTGGACAGTTGGTAACGTTTATAGTGTTGCTAGCAAGAAGACAAAGCAAAACACAGATTTTTGGAGGAAAAAAATAGCATGAATGTGAAAAATTGAAGAGTCCCTTCCAGGGTATTTTGACAGTAATTCAAGCTGAGCTCTCAATTTAAAGGACAGCCTGGCTGAACGAGCACACGACAAGTTAATTAATTTAAAAGCTGGCCCTTTTTTTGATTACATTATATGAAAGACAAAAATATTAACTTCCAAACTTAGACTGAGGGAACTGCTGCAGAAGCAATTCAGCAGTAGGAAGATAAATCAGTAAGATCCCTCTTAATGGCTAAGTGCTTAAAAGAGACAAACAAAGAACAATGCAACTGAACTATGCTCTAACAAACAAAAAACACCGCTCAAAAAACAGGCTGCACGTAGGTAGGTCATTAGGTGGCCCCCTGACTCCAGGAAATGGAAGCACAAGACCAAGGCATCCCATATCCCTGTGAAATATTCACCAGTGCACAAAAGTATGTGAAAGGATGGGAGGAACAAAAACAACACAAGCTTAGAAATGATGCTTGGCTCAGAAACTGTCACGAGGATCATGGAGAAGGTCCAGGTTTCTCACCACAGGTGCTAAACATGCCACTGAAACCGAGCTACACATCAAACCTAAACATCTCTAGAGTCTGAAATACAAATGAAGAACAAAAAAGCAGTAGTGATACTAAGAAATCAAGTATAAAACTAAATCACTGAATAACAGAGCACAGAGAGGGAAACACTGAGAAATTCTAGCACACTCTCCTCTAGTCCTAAATCCAACTTAGTCTTGGTCATAGACTGCAGCTCCCATCCCTGCTGCATTGACATCAGCAGTGATGCTGTTACCAGGAATATGCCAAGCTCCTGAGACCACAGCCCAGCTAGCTGGGAGTCTGCAGCAGCCTGCAGGACCAGCCTGAGCCCTGTGCTCCCTGAAGACAGGAAGACCTTGCCCTTGCATCCAAGGAGCTTACAATTAGAACAGGGGAAGATTTCTATATCAGGACGGCAAATCCCAGCTGACACAGGAGAATTAGGAGTTCACAGAGAAGGTTACAGCCTGCAAAGGAAATGAGAAGGGACGGGTGCACATGAGAGGTTTTGATGCTACAGGACAGTAACATGCAGACATCGAGGCAGAAGCACAAGAGGAGCCTCAGGCATGTTGGAATCCAACCTAGATATCACAAAGGGTCACCAGGAAGCTTTCAAGGGAGCATTTTGGAAGACAAGTCTAAAAAGAGAGGTTCCAAAGAGTGTGGTGAGTGACCAGACAGGAACATTGGAGAACCAGCCTCCTATGCAAACATGAGCAGGGAATCATTGCTCAGCCACTTGGCTTCCCTCTGGCTGCCCACAAATTTGAGGGTCTCACCCCATGGCTCAGTAAGTTTGGCAGGCTTTGAGCAGGTCAGTGGCCTGTTTAAAGCTTCAGGGTGGGACACAATGCTCATTAATCACTCCAGGCATCTGTGGGAGAATGAGGGAAGTTCCCCTGTGCCAACCAATTCCAACTGCACCGAAGGGAAAATTCTGAGTCTTGTTGGGAACTGCCAGACTATCTCCACTGGCAATCTGCTTCAGATAACTGTGTTGCACTGGGTCAGTTCCAGACAGGTCCGTGAACATCCCCAGAGAACACAGGCTGCACTGCCAGCCTCACACAGACTCCAACAACCTGTGCTGAAAGCTCTGGGTTAGAGTCCATCCCTGTTAGCAATGCCTGAACTATCCACTGTGAAACTCTCTCCCGTGCATCTGTGTGGTCTGTGATCACCCATTTGCTCACTGTGGGGACACAAAAGCCCAGTCAGAGCTCAAAGGATTCAGATGGCACAAAGCCCTTTCCACAGTGCCAAAGACAAGGCAGAAAGGAGCACACACAAGAAGAGCATCCTGCAGCCACAAAGGTTTTCCTCAAATCCCTTCTTCCCAGTACATACAACGGGATCCCCCTCCCCACACATTTTCCCTGTTCAGGTTTGCAAGCAGGCTATGCCTGAATTATCAGTTTCTTACCTTTATCTGTTTCGTTCTTCAGTTTCTTGCCACTGCTCTTCTGGATCCCCTCATTCACGTTGTGTTTTACTACTTCGACCGCTTCTCGCTTTTCCAAAGTGCCAGAGTCGGAATTATCCATCAAAGGAATATAAGTAGTTGGTTGAATAAGAGGTTCATCCACCAAAACTGTAATCAAAAGTCCACAGGGTGGGTTAAAGCTTTGTAATAATTAACATCAACATTTTTAGAAAAGGTGCATAACATATTAGAATTGGATTAAAGCATCTCTAACCTCAATAGTTATACTCTCCATTTCTGTTATCCTTCACAGCTTAACTCATTAAATCTCTTCAGGTAAGTCCATTAAATAGAGGTCTCTAATGCATAGTAATTTAATAGCTTAATTTCTACTTCCAAAGCTGCCTTTTAGCATTTTAACAAGTAACAGAGAAGAATCTTTACATTTTGACTTTCATTTCACTTTAATGAGAAAGTTGCACAAAGCCTCAATGAGACTGGTTTATTTGTGGCTGTGTATGAAATCATTCAGCATCCCTAAAGTATGAGTAAAGTCTTTTGTCCCTATTCTGTTAAAAGCTAGTACTTCACTGCCAGCATTTTCACATGGATTACATCACCTGTGAACTCAACCACTTAGGCAGGACACAGAGTAGGGACAGCAACCAGGCTTATTTTGCATGCAGACTCAACTGCTCCTAATGAAGATATCTCAACTGTCAGAGCAGGCTTCAGGCATCATTAACATGCAGAGAGGTTCCCAGAGGTACTGCCTGACCCTGGGTCTCCATTCACACAGCACTGGATAAGGAGCAGCCTCTGTCCAAAGAACTCAAAAAGGAGAGGAAGAGCGACAGACCAGGGACAACAGACACAGCCAGAGCTGGATCTGCTGTTTGCCCAGTCCTGAGCTACACTGCCTGGAGTATCCAAGAGGTTGTGAACAGAGCCATATCCCAGCAGGAAAGCTCACTGACCCAGCCAGCCCAGGCTGCAGGGCTGATGGACAACAGATGCCACACAGCAGCGCAGGGAGAGGAGGAACCGGGTGGGACGCAGGGCTTGGGGCATCAGTGCAAAACAAATATGCACTCCTGGCTGCCAGAGAGCCAGTTATAAAACACTTCTAAACCCTGGCTGCTGTTAAGGAGCAGAATAGGCCAGATGGACCTTTTTGTGCCACCTGCTAGTCTTTGCACTTAAGCAGCCAGCAAACACCTGCAGGTACACTGCAAGCTCAGAAGTGAGGAGAGCTCTCCTCTAGCAGAAATATCCACCATCTAATCCGGTTACCACCCTCACATTTTCCCTTCCTCTCCTTACTAACTTCCCCTCCTTTCAAAACCTCTTTAATGAGACATTTTGCAGTGTCAGTAACACCTGAAATCCCCACAGTGCTGCCTTGGCCGATCCTGATGCCCACCACAGCTCATTTTTGCTCTGTCATTTTGGAGAGGTGGCTTTAAAAGGAAACAGCTTGTGTTCAAATAATGCATGAGCTGTTCCCCTGTAGCACTGACAGCTCAGCTTTGCTGCCTGAGCTGGTACTGACACTTCTTTGCCATGTACAGACAAGTTTGTGGCCCCTCAAAAAAAAAAATGCAATGCACCCATTTCCACTGTGAAAAGCATAAGAACATCCATAAAAGACAGTCACATCCTAGGTTCCCCATCAGTAGGCTTCTTCCAGGAATCATTTGGCAGTTTTTCAGTTATACAGGAACACTACACTGCTTGGAACCCCACCCTGGTCTGACCAGGGCCCAAAACTGATCTGGACCCATGATAACCTGACCAAAGTATGAAGGGAACAGGGAGCAACAGTGTCTACCCCAGGAGCAGCCCATCAGCCTCCAGCTTCATAGCTGTCCCAGTAGAGAAGAGTTTTGAAGCTAACAAGGTGGCCTCACAGATCTTCATAGTCACACTCTGTCCAAAAGCCACAGACACAACAGCACTCATTGTAAAAACTTAAAAAAAGGAAAAAAAAAAAAACAAAACACAAACACAGAGACACACTGAGCCAAGAGGAGACAAGAAACAGCATCTTGGCAGAGAACGAGGGATGACGAACACTGAAGGCCTTGACAGCAAAGACGAACAGTTTGTGTTGGAGCACCAGGCAGCCAACAAAAGGACAATAAGAGAGGAATGTGGTCAAAGCAACCAGCTAAAAAAACTGCAATCTTGTTCAGGGCAGATGATTGCAGCAGTTCCAGACATGCCTTGCTTAGAGCAACTTAAGAGCCTGCTCAGCTTGTACTCTAAGTCTCCACATTAGTCCTCATTCAAGCGTGGATGTTCGGATCCAAGAGAGCTCAGAGGGGTTCACAGCATTATCCAATGCTCAGTGATACCAGATGTTGATAAAATTAAATAGTATCTCAGGCTCAGCAACCTTTCCTACCTGGAATTCCTGCTTTTTCAAATTAAAAGAGTTATTATTCTACGAAATTATTTTCCAGAGGAAGAGAAACTAAAGTATGGATGGCAAAAAGGTTTAACAGATAAGTTTATCTGAACTAAATCACAGTCAGAATTCTCACCATTATCAACTTTCTGCTTCTTGGCAGAGACTTTCTTCTTTCCTGATACATTTTCTTGCTTTATCTCCTGGTGGAGTAGCACAGGTTCTTGCTTTTTGGCAGGAGACACAACAGAATCAGCCTTGCTATCCTGATCATCTGTAAGAGACAATTAAACCAATATGCTCTTCTGTGTATTCTTGGCATTATTTTTAAATCAGTAAATCTGTAATAACCAAAGTCCACTCCCAGGAAAAGAAACTCACATATTTTAAATCAGAACACAAAGTTATCCACACGTACACACACACAGACAATTCCCACATCAGGAGAGAACCCCAAAGGCATAAGAAGGTTTAGCAGAGTGAGGAGCCACAGCACCTACTGATTTTACAGACAGGAATCTCATCTGCAAGCAGAACACACGGCAATGCAAGGAACAGTTTAACAAATCCAATCCAGATTTCACTGTGACAGAGCAGATAGCACGTGTTACCCACATTAGTTTCTCATTTAGAAGTGTACTTTTCCCCTCCACAAACCCACTTGGGCACTTTAAATACACACCCCCAATAGCTACTGGGACTGTGAGAAGCAGAAAATAAAGAGTTTCCCATTAGGGAACTGTTCTTTTGAAAAGCAGTTTCTAGTGAGAATTTTTTTTTATCATTTTGGACAGCCTGGGCTATATTAAGATTCTTGTCAGAGCTGACACGCACAGTGCAGGGCTCTGGTGTCAGCTCCTGTAATCAAGGATAAGACTCAGTTGTTGGCTGCCCTCAGAACTGTGCCTGCAGACCACAATTTAACTGTGCCACAGAGATTTTTGGAGAACACCCACAAACAAGATTTGATACTTCTTCTGTTGGTGGTGGGTGGGACTTTTTCTCTCCATTTTTTCAGAAAAAGAATAATAATAATTAAAAAAAATCTACCACATCAAGCAGCAATGTCGCTCTTTTTCCTCACTCCCTGTGCAAACCTGCTGTGCCTGCACCTCAAAAGGGGATCTGCAAACACCTCGGGTTTCGCTTATTTCTGGAACCGGGTATTTTTATTCTTTTTTCACTTCTATTCATAGTCAGACAACCACACTGAGACCTGGCAGCTGCTGAGGATATGGTCAAGACAGAAACGATTCTGAGCAGTTTTTGGTCTGTTCTATGTTGGGTATTTCAGTTACAACAGCCAGACCAGTTTTAGCATCAGTTCCATTCAATTATAGAGGTGTAGCAGGTGGGAAGCAGCTATAAGTGCTTCTTTCCATGAATCAGCCACCACACACCTCTCTGTACATTAAGCCTGCACTTAAACAATGATTTATTTTGCAGTCTGCTATGAGGGCTCTCTAGATGCCCTCCCTTATCAGAGCAACCACTCTTAGGACTCCTTTTTTTTTTTTTTCCAGAGCTTGGCCTCAGAATGCACACAGCAAACATCTAGTAGGTTCTTTCAGGTAATCAAAGTTTTGACAGCTTGAGAGCAAAGCAGCCAAACCACAGAGCAAAGCAGAGATACGAGCTACTCTGTTTCCCTTCATCTTCAGTAGAGGAAAGCAAGGACGGGAGGAGGAAAACCAGAGCATTGCTGCCAGATGATGAAAAACGGAGGGGGGGGAAAAAAGCAATAGCTTGTAAAAAAGGAAAAGGTTAGAAGAGGGCTTTGCCCCGGAGAGATCAGGCAGAACAGTTGTGAGAGACACTCTGTGGCCTTGCAAAAAGCAGAACACAGCTTTGGCGTTCTGTGCAAGAAGCATATGCAACATCAGATACCCATTCCATTTTTCTGCTTCTTCTGCCCAGGCTTCTTCTTAGCTGCTGTTGGTTCAGATGGTGGAGTGGGCTGTTTTGTAACAGGGACTGGATCTACTTTCTTGCCTGAAGACTTGGATCCTTCCGAGTCCTTAGTTACGTGATCATCCTGACCGGCCTTGTGCTTCTTCTCCTTCTTCTTCCGTTCCCTGACGCCGGCCGGTGCCTCGGTCGCGCCCGAGGGAACGGGGGTGACGGTGACGTGCTCCTCGTCTGTGCTCAGGGCATCAGAGAGCTTAAAGTCCCGAGGGGCACTCTCGGAGTCAGACTCGTGGATGTTCCCGTTCTGAGCTTCTTTCTTCTTGTTCTTCTTCTTCTCGGTTTTCTTTTTGTCGGCCTTGGTGGGTTGGAACTTTAGGTCCCTTTTCTGTTTCGCCAGGACCTCATCGTACAAAGTCTCTCTCATGAAAAGGTAGAAGAAGAGGAAGATGACTGTAATAACCACACTAGGAATGAGGATGATAAAGTAGGTAGACTCGTAAAACTCCATTGTGCTTTTTCTTAGCTATAATTCCTTAAAAAAAAAAAAAACCTAGAGGGGGAAAAAAGAAAAAGAAAAAAAAATTAGGTTTTGAGCAGGTTTTTCCCTCGATATCATTTCCTCCAGTGATTATAATAATAAAAGATTTCTCATTGTTATAGAGTAGCCTTAAAGTGACTTTAATAAAATTACCAAACTACATCAACCATGGAACAACTTCTGGAATCATTTACCATTCCCTTCAAAGTTGTTAACCTGGATAGGAAGAACTGCAATTTGCCAGACTGCTGATCTGGGAAGAGAGCAGTTCTCCTTTTCCCTTGCTTTTCCTCACTCTTCCTTCCCTATGTGAACTTCATGAAGCTTTTGATTTCGGAAATACATGAGACAGCACTTTCAGAGGCTGTGAAATAAGGACCAGTACATGCACAACACCGTTTTGTTGGGGTTTTTTTTATAAATCAAACATAATGAATTAAGATCTTTATCTTGGCAAGTGGGAGTTAAGTTTCAGCTTCCTTTTGTTCCCAGACTTATGACAGCTTCAGAAGTGGAATGAGGGGAAGAAAGGAGAGAGCCCTGAATTTTAGTCAATCATAAAGAATCAGGTATTTTCAAAAACTGCTTTTTGAAGTCTAAAACCCAACTTCAAACCCACGAAAATTCCATACATTTATAGGAAAACAGGAAGACCTGTTACTTATTTTGCACATGTAACAGTGTATAACTTCCAGGACACTTACAGACTAGATGACTCCAGGATAATTTGCTGAAAACATTATGTCCCAAACATTAGGGGTTTTTTGATTTTTTTTTTTAAAGCAGGAACCACAGAGTTAAAATCTGGCTTGTCTTGACCCCACAGTTAGGGATTTTTAGCTTCATTCTAACTTTCCCCTCCCCCCTTTCAAAACTAATTGCTATGAACAGACCTGGATTTTTGCAGGTAGAATCCAAATCCTCCTCAGACTGTTTGTTCCAAGGAAAAAGAAAAAAAAAAAAAAAGCACCAGACATTGAATAAAAAATGAAACAAACATAATCCAAACTCTAATTAAGCAAATACAATTCCTGATTCACCACCTCAGTTTAAAAACCACCACGGGAAGCACGTGCTTCAACTACATTTTCCTCTACACAAGAAAAGACAACTCTTCAACTCAAGTGTCCCTTGGGAATGGAAGGCAAGGGATTTAACCCAGGTTGCTCAGAGTATTCCCTGTGCTGCCTAGGAAAAGCAAATAGTTGTGCCTACCCAGGGCACAGGGACTAAAGTCCATGGAGAAGTTGGGTGGTGCAGGAAGAGGACAGGCTCTCCCTGCTTCTGGGCTGACAGGGGATTAGTCTATACTTATTTAAGGCTGTTTTACCTCAATTCCCAACTTTTTTTGGAAGCTGCTACCACAAACTGGCTTTGCCACCCTGCCACCCTGGAGAGAGCTCCATGTGGAACCTGGCTCTGGTTCCAGAGGGAATTGCTGATATATATAAGAAATTCTAGACAGAGAGGAGTTACTGTGATAATATATTTGTACAGTGCATTGAGCAGCAGAAAAAGCAAGGATTGGGAACTCTAATTTGGCTATTAGGTTATACAAATAAAAGAATAACGTTTCAATACACTAATTATTCATCAGTTGTCTTAACATTAAGTCTCCTCCCAGTTTTGTATTTATTTTCTGCTCACTGAAAAGACTCGGGTCTAAAATTACATCCAGCACAGAAAGTTTCAGAAGGGCTCAGAGGGATGGGAGGAAAAGCTTGTCTTTTGGGGAGAAAAAGCACAGATGCTCAAAACTAAGCTCGGGCTTTCAAAATGATTAATTACAGCTACTTGATAAACCCAGCTCCCTGCACTAAGTGATCTAATATTAGTCATCTCTTGAAGGAAGCAGATCTTGAAAACTTGTCTCAGCCAAAGTCAATATTGAATGCTTACGGGAAAGGCTAATCCCCAAAGTAAATATGTAATTAAGCAGATTTTTTCACAAGTGTAATTAAGTTGATCATTACAATACATTACTGCAACAGTTACAATACCCAACCACACCGAGCCCGGCACAGCCCATCTCTGCCTTGCTGGGAACACCAGCACACAGCTGGCCATGAACTCCTCCCATGGCTTTGCCAAGCCAGGACTATCCCACCCTGCAGCCGTCAGTCCCTACACTTTTCCCAGCATCTGACAGGAGATGCTCAGGTCAAATCACACGCTCAGCATAAGACGTGTTGGGAAGGGGTTCGAGGCTCAAGGGTCAGGAGGCACAGTGGGCATAGAGGAAGGACTTTCACAGAAAGTGGTTGTTGCTCTGAGACCAGAGAGGAGAGGACACATTTAAAAGCTTCAGCTGCTTCAAGAGGAGCCATAAATACATAATTACAGCAGCTAGTCTGGGTGGGGAACACATGTCAGACTAGCTGAGGTCTGATCTCAGAGCTGGATGAGCGGCGCGAGCTCTGCTGAGTCTCCGTCCACCACCCTGTTCTCCCCTCCCTGCGCTTCCCTCCACTGGAGCAACGGGATCATCTGCTGGATCTGGAGCATGACACTGCAATGATGAGGTTCAGAGCCTCACCAGTTACTGCTCCTGCCCTCCTCCTGCTCATCAGGGTGAAGCAAAGCACCCTGGACCTTCCCACCCCAAACACTGATCAGAGGCAGGCAGATTCGCCTCTGAAGTCCATACACAAATCCAATTCCTCACACAGAAGTAGGGTTAAAAAAAAAAACAAACAAAAACCTGAACCCAAATAAAAGTCTCAGGATGTAATTAGAATTGATTAAGCACACCCAGGAATGGCAAACAAGAGCTCTCGCTATGATGGTCACACACTTATTTGCCATCTCAGCCCAGCAAAGGTATTTAAATCTCACTCTAGGAGGATGCCACTGCTGCTGGCTCATATACAGCACAAGACAACATCCTTCACCATCCACACCTTGCCAAAATGTCTTTATGAAGTGGCATCCTTGCCATGGGGTAAATCAGCAGTGTTTTGGCTCACACACAATTTCCAGTTGTCCCCCGACAATCTACAATTACTAAAAATGTTTTGTCATTCCCATTTATACTCCTGTGTTACATTAAAAAGCCATCTAGGAAAAAAACAGAAGCAAACTATAGAGGGAAAGAAGTATTCTATGCCATGCAAAAAGAAACAGGATGAAGAAGCTCATTCTGATAAACCAGAAAAAGCAAATGCTACATTAACTTTAACATACCTTCACATACCAGCTGAACTGCTCCTCAGAATTTAGTTTTACCATCCCTCCCATTCCTGTGAGGAGACACCCTCATGCAAAAAATGCATTTTTCTCCCTGCAAGTGCTGCAGTGGGACTTTTATCACTCACAGCTCCCTCAGAGAAGTCCCCAGGGCAGCTGCTCCAGCTCCCACTCAAACCCACAATCCCAGGCAAGGCACACCCGGCAGGAATTGCACTGCACACCCCCTCACTGCTGCCTACGAGAGGCACAGCCACTTCAGCTACGTTTGAATTTCAAGGCATTTGGTTAAATACTCACCTTTCACTCGTATTTGATTGTATTTGATTCTTAACCTGCTGCTGGTCACGTTCCTCAGAGCCCAGCGCCCGTGCCAGGCTCCCCCCTTGCAGACACCCTCCCGTCTCATCCATAAATTCAAGAACTCACAACATCTCTTTAGTCATTCTGAAAAAGGGGAACAAGCCTCATCTGTCCCAGGCCGTGCACAGACTCTGCTACTGTTCCCATCCTGCCTTTAACAAAAGAATTGCACTTTTGTTCCCTAAACAGAGCCCGTGCCACAGAAAAACAGCTATTTCTGAACTCCAGCGCAGTACTACTGCTGGCACCTGACTTCCCCTGCCTGTTAATGTTGCCCTGGATTTTCTAACACACCTTTTTGCATTTAAATCTCAAGTTTCACCCTGTGCAGATAGCACATTTCACGGGATATTCATTCAGTTTAGGTCCAGGGGATTAGCTTACTTGAGAAGACAGAAATAAATTATAGCTCCATCTGGCTAATGAGTCACTCGTAGCTCAGTCCCAGCACATGAAAAGCACGGCTTCTATAAATGCCTGGGTCCCAAAATGCACATTATCTTCAGGGATTTGTGCCTCTTTGAAAAACTAACATTAAAAGGGGGGAATATAGGTACCAAGGTGATTTTTTTTTTAAATATTAAGCAGTTTAAGAGATACCACATACGATTTAGCTAAGGCAACAGCTCCTTTAATTGGGATATTTTCCCTGGGATTTTCTCAAGCTGGCAAGCAGACTAAAAGCCCTTGCATCCAACAGTCACTAGGAACACAGCAAGAAGTCCCAGAGCAGTATCTGTATTTAATAAATTCCTCAAATAGATAACACTATTTTTGTTCTCCCTAATCTGCACACAGTTGGGAACACACTCCGTATCTGGCAGCTGCAAAGAGGATCCTCTTGAAAACACCTTCACTCCCGAGCTCATCCTCCCCCAGAGCTCTTTGGGAGAGGATGCCCAGCAACTTGGGATAGCCTAGGCAACTAAACCCAGCTCTGCCACAGGAAAAATACAAAATTAAGCAAGATGTTTAGCCATTCCATGCCTATTCCTCATCCATACAGCAGGAGCAACCAGCTCTCTGTGACTTGTTCAGGAGTATTAAGTAACTAAAGCCCTGCTGGGCTCAAGTTCTAGGAAGAAGGGGGCTGTCAAAAAAACCTAAGGGCACTTCATTTATCATCAGGACTGGTATAGTATACAAAAAAACTGCAGAGTTAGAGCTTAGGTTACTTTAGTTTGGTTTTTCAAGCAGCACTAATGTTACTGGAAAAACAAGATGGGTTCTTCACACCCCAAGACAAGACACAAAAAACAGCAGAGCTGCTGCAATGTGACACAAAGAGGCAGAATTAAACTGGAGCTGTTGGAGCAGGCAGGGATTTCAGATCATCAAATTTGCTCAGCTTGTTATCACTGGGGTAACTTCAGCAGGTGAGACAGCTGGGAATGAAGGAGCCCTTGCAACAACTTGGTGTCCTCAGCCTTCCCAAAAACGTGACGCCCAGAGAACACCAGCAAGGAGCTGACTGCACCTGAGCAGTTTTTAACGCAGGAAAATAGGATATTACACATAAAGCTCACCTGACAACTTCATAAGGAAAATACACAACTTCCAGTAAGATCACACACAATCTTCTCACAGGTCACTTTTAAAATTGCACAGTTTAAAGCCATGCTTGAAGCAACCACCATAAAGCTCAAGGACTAAATGGCCCTGCTAGTTTTGATCCCAATGGCAAAACCAGAGAGAATTACAGAATGGAGTCATGGAAAACCTCGAGTTGGAAAGGACACATAAGGATCAGAGTCCAACTCCTGGCCCTGCACAGGACACCCCAGCAATCCTACCATGTGCCTGAGAGCGTTGTCCAAATACTCCTTGAGCCCTGGCAGCCTTGGGGCCTCCCCATGACCACTGCCCTGAGGAGCCTGGTCAGTGCCCGACCACCCTCTGGGGGAAAAACCTTTTCCTAATATCCAACCTAAACCTCCCTTTCACAGCTCCAGCTGTTCCCTCGAGTCCTGTCACTGGTCACCAGAGAGGAGGAAGCTGCAGACTGGGATGAGGTCTCCCCTCAGTCTTCTGCAGCCTCTCCTCATATGGCTTCCCCTCCAGAACCTTCACCATCACTTCCACAGCCCTTTGGTCACTCTTTAATACCTTTATAACCTTAGATTATGGCACACAAAACTGCACACATTACTCAAGGTAAAATTTAAGCTACCTGTTTGTATTCTTTTTGAACTCTACTTCCATACACAGAGTGTAGAAATATAGATATAAAAGTCCTCTCAAACCTAAGACTGGGGGGGGGAAGCATAACAAACAGCAGTTCAAGCTCAGAGTTTTTCATTTCAATACTTGCCCTGACAGCTTGATTTGTGCAGCCACAGGAGAAAGCTGCAGACACTCAAACACAGGCTGAGCCATTCAGGTATTAAATCTACTCTTCTCAGGAAAGAGACCTGTTCAAGGGAAGCTCAACAGCGCCTGACACCCCCTCCAAACCGCTGACAGGGAGAGGAGAGCGAGACTTGTCAATAAATCTTGCTCTTCACTTTGTTCCGCTGATACAATTAAGCCATTTGCAGAGCACAAGCTCAGTGCTTCGAATACCCTCTAGGTAAATATTTTCCATTCCAAACATGCCGCTGTTTGTACCATCTGTTGGGCTCTGTCTGCTCTCAGTTGCTTGATGTTAGTTAACACAGACAAGCTATTTATTAAATTCCAGAAAGAGTAGCTTTGCTTCAACAAAAGCCTTTACTTTCAGGGTTTTGTGGTTTGTTTTTTTTTAACACAGCTTTAGAGCCAACACCTGATAAAATAGAGCAGCAGTGCTGAGAGCAAGCCGGCAGTGCAATACGGCTACACCACCCTGCCACCACTATCTGACAGATGCCCCTGGTCTTGTCCAGGCACCAGCAGTGGTGAGAGCCCAGGTACCTGCTGCTGTTCCCACCACAGCCCAGCTGTTCAGGCAAGTTCATACATGGCAAGGCAGGGCAGGGATTCACCGAGTGGCAGCTGACACCCTGAAACCACCTGGGCCGCAGGATAGAGCCCAGAATTGGAATTAGCATCAGTGAAAGTGGAACAAGCAACCTCTGAGTTTATCCAGGGATAAAAGCGCACACACCTGCTGCTGGCACAGAGCGAGGAGAACCATGTTCTGCACTCCTGCCCAGCAGCTCACCCAAATACCCTGAAAATGCACAGACCCAGTTTTTCCTCACACCAGCAAACCACAGGGTTCACCAGAGCATGGGCACAAATACACTGATAGCAGCAATAGTGTGCAAGTGGGACCAGGGCAGTGATTGTCCCCCTGTGCCAGGCACTGCTGAGGCACCTCAAAACCTGGGGTCAGTTTTGGGTCCCTCACAAGAAAGACATTGAGGGGCTGGAGTGTGTCCAGAGAAGGGGAAGGGTCTGGAGCAGCAGGAGCAGCTGAGGGGGCTCAGCCTGGAGAAAAGGAGGCTCAGGGGGGACCTTCTGGCTCTGCAACTCCCTGACAGGAGGGGGGA
>NW_016690377.1:0-1269 GCF_001604755.1 Lepidothrix coronata
GCCGCGCGCCGCGGCGCCGAGAGGGGGCTGCCCGCGCCGGTGCCTGCCGCCGCCCACGAACCTGCCGCCCGCGCCCGGCGCCGCCGAGCACCCCGCCCCGTCCCCACGGCGGGAAGCGGCGCGGCGAGACGGCGCTGCGGGCGCGGGGCGGGGGTCCGGGTCGCGGCGCAGGTCAGGCACTAGGATAAACGCCTCTCTGGGGCAAGGGGGCCTCTCGCCGTCATCTTTAGTGTGGCCTCGGCTAAGTTCCCGTCCCGGCGGCGCCATCTTGAGTGTGGCCTCGGGGTGGACTTCCGGGCCCAGGCCGCCATCTTTAGTGTGGTCTCGGCTAAGTTCCGGTTCTGGCGGCGCCATCTTTACTGTGGGCTTGGCGGACTTCCGGGCCGGGGCCGCCGACTTTGTGTACGGACTTGGAGGACTTCTGGTTAGGGCGCCGCCATCTTTCTTTCTGGGCGGCCTGGCAGCACTTCCGGTCCGGGAGGGCGCCGTCTTTGGGGGTGCGCCGTCCAAAACAGTCCGGTCGCTCTCTACTTCCGGTGCCCCGGTTTACCCGGAGAACGACCCTCGCTAATTTCTGCGCGTTCGCCCCAAAAGTCTTCACGTTATTCCCCCCGCACACACCCCGGGAGAGACGGGAGACCATGGCTCCCGCCGTGCCGCCGGAGCCGGCCCTCAAGTCGAGCGGGGAGCGCTGCAGCGGCACGGGAGCCACTGCGCATGCGTCGCCGTTTCCCCTCGCCCGGCCGCCCTTAGTTACCACGTGATCCCAGGCGTCTCCATAACGACTGCGCATGCGCCCCCGTCGCCACCTTGGCCGCTTCACCACCCGCCCTCGCTTTCTTACTGCGCGCGCCTCGCCCGCTTTGCCGGGGCCCCTTCTTCACGTTTCGCCGCTCCCCCTCCGCTGCCTTTTCGGCTCCCTAGGTTTCCCCCACCCACCTTTTGGGGTCCCCTTCTCACAGTTTAGCGGTGACCCCCAAGTTACGGGGCGGAGGGCGGGGCGGGGAGAAAACCCTGGGGTGCCCAAGGCGGCTTGTTTTTCCCTTTCATTTCACTTGTCATTTTATTAGTGCCTTTTAAGTTTGCCCGCCTTTATTTTTTTTCTTTTAATTTTCTTTTGTAGTTTCTATTTCCTTCTTTATTCCCTTAATTTTTTATTCTCTTTATTTTTCATTTTCTTTTCTTTTCTTTCTCCTTTGCTTTTTATTTTTTTAGTTCTTAGTCCTCCAGAGAGGAAGAAAGAACACTGCAGCTCCTCTGGGCCACAGA
>NW_016690377.1:2774-8794 GCF_001604755.1 Lepidothrix coronata
CCGCTTCCAAGCCCGCCCCGAGCGCCGGGCCCTGCCTCGCAGTCGCCGCCTGGCGGACACGGCCGGGAACGGCACTGCAGCCGCGCGCCCCCCCCCTTGCGAGACCCCACTTGGGTGAGAAGGTGACTCGGGATCATTCCTCTGGGAGGAATCTTCGTCCGTATTGAATTTTGGCACTCAGATAGCCCTTTGCAGTGTGGCGCTCCTGCAAGTGAATGACTGCCCTTCCACCCAGGAAAGAAAGCCCTCGCCCTCTGTCTCTCACCTGCAGTTGGTGCGCCACTTTCTGCACTACGTGGACACCAAGAGCTTTGTGGGCGGGCATCTTTGGTCTGGGAGGAATCTTTGTCCGTATTGAATTTTGGCACTTGGACGACCCCTTGCAGCGTTGCGCTCCTGCAAGCCAACGACTGCCCTTCCACCCAGGAAAGAAAGCCCTCACCCTCTCTTTCCACTTCTCTCTCTTTTTCCTATTTCTTTCTCTCTCTCTCTGCCTCACATTAACTGTTAATAAAAATCCGTCCTGTTGACTCTGCAACATGGTCCCATTTGCACTTTAATTTTGGCAGAGGCCTCTCTAATAATTTTAAGAACCTGATCATAACAGTCCCCTAACGTTGCCTCCATGCGGATCTGCTCCGTGGGCCATGTTCATGTCCCTCACCCCCAGCCCACAGAGTTTGAGACGGCACTTTGATGGTTGGTGGACATTACTTTGTTAATTCCTAGAATATTCATCAGGATGTAGCCTCTGGAGCAGGACAATCCACTCCATGGTGGGATAATCCAAAAAGGAGAGAGAGAGAGAGGAGCTCAGGGAGGGGTTGGCAGCTAGGGAAGGGGGGAGTTGAGGGGTTCCCGGGCTCCTCAGGCTGGCATTGCCCCTCTGCCAGAGGGATGCTCCATTTTAGGATGCTCTGCACCAGCAGGATGTAGGACATGGAGTTGGTCAACCATCTTAACAGTCATAGAACTCTGCAAGGAGGGAGAGAGGGGAGCTCAGGGAGTGTCCCCAGCCAGGAGAGGTGGGATTTGGCGGGGAGGTGCTCACCGGGAAGAGGAGCAAGACTGCCACCAATGCCAGCCCGGCCCAGCCGCAGTAGCGCCAGTGGATCCCATAGCGCAGGAGGCGGATCGGGGATTGCAGCCACAGGAACGAGGACTTGGAGCGCCTGCGGATCACAGGGAGCTCAGACACCCCACCCCTGATCTCCCTCCCCACATCCCCATGCTCCTTCCCAGAACTCACCTGGGCACCGGCAGCGTTGGGTATTTATTAGGCTCCTCCCGCCCTTTCCCCACCGGCCGCTCCTCGGCCTCCTCGGCTGTCAGCAGCTCCAAGCTCAGCTCCAGCTTCCCCTGGAGGGATTGTGGGGGCA
This sequence comes from Lepidothrix coronata, assembly GCF_001604755.1. Lineage (NCBI taxonomy): Eukaryota > Metazoa > Chordata > Aves > Passeriformes > Pipridae > Lepidothrix > Lepidothrix coronata. Next base: position 4,154 of record NW_016690377.1, read on the forward strand.
GTTGGGATGCAGAGCATGTCCCTGCCCTCCTCCGTCATGGCTGCCCCCCATTATCCCGACATTCCCAACCTACAGAGAGCCGCTGGGCACCGTCCTCCTGCATCGTGCAGGGCCACCAGCCCCGCGTCCGCCGCATTCGGAAGAGGTTGATTGAGGAGGGGGCCAGGGCTGGGGTCCTGCACCAGGGCCAGGGGACACTACGGTGCTCCCAGGGCATGGCCCTGCACAGCCTGGGGGTCAGGGCTGGGTAGGGCAGCTTGGTCAGGTCCAGCTCCAGGACGCCTGGGGAAAGGCAAGGAGGGAGAGTTCCCATCACCAGTGGGAGCTTCCCATGACCAGTAGATGCTCCCCTTCCCCAGCAGATACTTTTCATCCCCAGTGGGTGCTCCCCATCCCCAGTGGATGATTCCCCTCATCTGTGGGTGCTCCCTGTCACCAGTGGGTGCCCCCCAACCCTCTGGAAGTCCAGGGGCAGGGAAATGGGGTCTCACCCAGAAGATCATCTGCTTTAAACTTGTCATTGTCCCACACTTGGAGGATGAGTTTGGGTGGCACCTTCAGCACTGTCTTGTCCAGGCTCCAGACGTGCTCCTGGGGAGGGAGAAAGGGGGGGTCATGCTTTTCACACTCGGGAGTGTCCTCTGTCACCCCAGGGTCCCCATCATCCATCCCCAGGGCCCCTGTCCTCCCAGGGCCACCCCCAGGTTCTTTGTCACCCCGGGGTCCCCATCACCCAATCCTGGGGTCCCTATCACCCCAGGGTCCTCATCACCCATCTCTTGAGTCCCTGTCGCCCCAGGGCTATCCCCAGGTTCTCTGTCACCCCAGAGTCCCTCCCACCCCAAGTCCCCATCATCACCATCCACTCCTTTGGTCTCTGTCACCCCATGCCCCCCTCCCTCCCCAGTCTCTCTGTCCCCCAATCCCCCCGGGGTGTCCCCCCACCCTGCGGCCGATGACACAGAGTTTCTCAGCCGCCAGGAACTCGAAGGGGAACAGGAAGCGCCAGTTGAAGGCACCATGTCCATCCCGGGAGCGGTAGTGGATGTCTGTGTGCTGCTGCTGCTCAGGGAGACCGTCCAGCCACCTGCAGGGACATAGAGCACTGCCAGGGGGCACAGGGGACTGGGGGTGAGGATACTGGGCTGACAGGCAATCTGAGAATGGGCATCTTGGTGTGAGAGGGAGGCTGGGAATGGGGACCCTGGGGTGACAGGGAACCTGGGGTGACAGAGAGATGGGGACTCTGAGCTGACAGAGACCCCTGGGGTCACAGAGAGACTGGGGATGGGGACACTGGGGTGGGTGATGGGGATCCTGGGGTGACAGAGAACCCCAAGTGGGTGATGGGGACCTTGAGGTGACAGGGAAACTGGGGATGGGGACCCTGGGGTGAGTGAAGGGGACCCTGGAGTGACAGGAAGAACTCGGGCACAGGGACACAGCTATCACAGCTGGGGGTCATGGGGGGACTGAGGGTGAGGACATTGGGGTGACAGGGAACCTGGGGATGGGGATCTTGGGGTGGTGGAGAACCTGTGCGAAGGGGACCTTAGGGTGACAGTAATCCCAGGAGTGAGTGATGGGAATATTAGGGTGACAGAGAACATGGAGAGAGGGACCCTGGGGTGACAGGGACCCCGGGGGTGAGTGATGGTGGCCCTGGGGGGGGAGAGAGAACCTGGGGGTGGGGACGATGGAGTGACAGGGAGCATGGGGCTAGGGGATGGGGACTCTGGGTGACAGAGAACCTGGTGATAGGGGTGACAGGGATCCCAAGAGTGAGGGATGGGGATACTGGGATGATAGGAGAACCTGGGGGTAGAGACTCTGGGGTAACAGGGAACCTGGGGATGAGGACCTTGGGATGATGTAGAACTTGGTCATGGGGTGATAGGGACCCTGGGGTGACAGAGTCTGGGGATGGGGACCCTGGGATGACAAGGACAGATGCTGGGGGGTGACAGGGACCCCACAGTGATTGGGACCTATTTGGGGGGCACACACGTGTGCCCTGTGCTCACCCAGTCACATAGATGTCACTCATGCGCTGCCCCAGCAGGTTGATGTCCCCCAAGTCCGTGTCCCGCACATTCCACACCACACAACGCAGCTCATACCTGGGGGGAACAGAGCAGTGTCCCCATCTGCCAAGGGATAGCCGCCCCAACCCCCCAGAGCCACTCACCCCTCAGCCTTGCGGGGGTCGATGTTCACAGGGGGTCCAGGGGGTCCGAGGTTGGAGGGGAAAATGTCAACCCACATCTGCAGCTTGCCCTGCATGGGGCACGAGGGGATTTGGAATGGACACCTCAGGCACCCCTTGGTCCTAGTGGACCCCGTCACCCACCCCTAGGGTCCCTGCCACCCCAGGCTCCCCACCCCTAGAGTCTCTGTCACCCCAGGGTCCTCACCCCAGGCTCTCAGTCACCCTGGAGTCCCCATCACCCATCCCCAGGGTGGGTCACATCCCCCTGGGTGCCCATCATATCCCCGCACCCCAGGATCCCTCCCTGCCTGGAGTTCTGCATCATTGTGAGGTTCTATCACCCCAGTGCATCTGTCCCTGTCACCCCAGGGTCCCCATCATCCACCCCCAGGTTCTCTGTCATGTCAGTGTCCCTAACACTCACCCTTGGGGTTCCTGTCACGCCAGGGTCCCCATCACCCACTCCTGGGGTCTCTGTCACCCCAGGGACCCCATCCCCAGGTTCCCTGTCACCCTGGTGTCCCCATGCCCATCCTCATGTCCCCCCCCACCCATGGTGCCGGTGCCCACCTGCTCGAGGCCGGGCTGGGCACTGTTGTAGAGGGACCGTGTCTCCAGGTGCTCAGGCACAAAGGGGCACAGGTTGAGCACGTGCAGGGCCAGGCGCTCCCGAGGGGGCCCAGGGTGGCGGAACGTGGGGGGGCCACTCTCTGCACAGGGACCGGCACAAGTGGGACAGGGCCCGGACACACCCCCAGATCCCCCTCAGACTCCACTCAGACCCCCCGGACTCTCCTCACCCCTCAGACCCCTCCAGACCCTCCACCCCAGTCCCCTCCACACCTCCTCCACACACCCCCAGACTCTCTCAAGCCCCTCCCAGACACCCCCCCCCACCCCCTCCACACCCCCCCAGACCCTCTCAGTCTCCACCCAGTCCCCCCATACCACCCCCAGTTCTCTCCCCAATCCCCCCAGCCCCTCCTGGATCACCCCAGCCCCTGGACCCACCAAAGTGCCTGAGGAGGAAGGTTCGGTGGTTGAAGGTCACAGCCAATCCGTCGGGGCTGAACTCAGGGGTGGGCAGCCCCCGGGTGACAGCGACGAGCTCCAGGGTCCTGCTTGGGCACAGCTGATCCCTCCAGGCTCCGGGGCCCGCACTGAGAGGCAGGGGGTGGGCAGGGGGCTGCGAAACCTCCCCACCAGCTGTCCCCCCTGTGCCCTCTCCTATATATACCCCCTGTGCCATCCCACTGTGTCCATTCCCATCCCTCATTCTCATCCCTGTGCCCACCCCAGCACTACCCCCATGTGCCCACCATCCTCCTTGTGCCCTCTAATCCTCCTTGTGCCCCCTGCCCCTCTGTGCCCCCATCCCAAGCTCCTTGTGCCCACCACATCCCTGTCTCCTGTTCCCACTCCTGTCCTCATCCACTCACTGACTCCCCGTGCCCATTCCCAAGTGCCCACCCTATTCCTACCCCTCTGTGCCCCCATCTCCCTGTGCCCCACATCCCTCTGTGCCCCCTCATCCCTGTCTCCACTCACTCCCTAACTCTCTCCCTGTGCCCATTCCCAAATGCCCACCCCATCACCCGTGTTCCCCCGTGGTACCCACGTGTGGTGCAGGGTGGGCAGCCCGCAGTGGGCGCGGTGGTTGGACAGCAGCCGGTTCTCCAGGTCGATGGAGGTGCTGCCGATCTCCTGATCTGGGGGGAGCCGGTCACGGTCCAGCAGTGTCACCTTCAGGTCCTTCTCCAGGGGGATGGTGGCCGTCATCTCAAACATCCTGGGGGGGGGCAGAATGGCATCGGCACTGGGACATGGGAGTGGGGGGCACCCCAGACCCCTCCCAGACCCCCTCATATCCCCCCAGAAAACCAACCCCCCCCCGGTCCCCAGACCCCCACCCAGACCCACCCCCAGACACACCTAGACCTCCCCCAGACCCTCCGAGACTCCTCCTAGACCCCCCCAGATCCTTCCAGAAACTCCACAGACCCCTCCCATATCCCCCAAAACAACCAACTCCCGACCCCCCACAGACCTCCCTGACCACCTTGAGACTCCCCTAGACTCCTCCAGACTCACCCTGACCCCACTCAGATGCCTCTCAGACCCCTCCAAACCCCATCCAGATCCCCTCAGACGCCCTCATTTCCTCCTAGACAACCAGCCCACATCGAGCCCCTGCAAGATCCCCAGCCAGACCCACCCTCAGACATCCCTAGACCTCCCCTAGACCCACCCAGACCACTCACAGACTCCCCACAGACTCTCAGAGATCCCACCCAGACCTTTCCAGACCATCTCAGACCATTCAGACCCTCCAGAACCCCCTAGACCTCACCCAGATCCCCCCCAGCTCTTTCCAGAACCCCCCAGATCCCTCCCATACGCCCCCAGACAACCAATCCCCCCGACCCCCCCAG
>NW_016690377.1:9473-64738 GCF_001604755.1 Lepidothrix coronata
CCCTCCCCCAAACTCCTCCAGAGCCACCCAGACCCCTCCAGACCCCCCTCAGATATCCCTGTCAGATCTCACCCAGTCTTACCCAGAAACACTGACCTCCCCCAGATCCACCTAGACCCCTCCCAGACCCCACCAAGACATTGTGTAGGGGCACCCACTGGCTTGGTGAGTGGGGACCCACAGGCACGGGGAGCTGGTGGCAACAGGATCCACCAGCACAGGGAATGGGATACCCAGTGGAACAGGGACCCACTGGCAATGGGAAAGGGATATCTGGTGGAATGGGGACCCACCAGTATCAGGAATGGGACATCTGGTGGCATAGGGACCCTCCAGCATGGGAATGGGATATCTGCTGGCAGAGGGTCCCACTGGCATTGGGAATGGGATATCTGGTGGCACTGGGATCCACCGGCATGGGGAAGGGGGACCTGGTAGCACAGGGACAGATTGGCACAGGGATGTGCTGACATGCAGAATGAGCCCCCCTCCACCCAGTACTCCCCTCCCATCCCTGTGCCACCCAGGGATGACTGTGCCCACAGGCCCCTCAGCCCATCCCCACCTGCCAAACACAGGCTCCAGGGTGTTGGGCACGTACTGGTCCCGCTGGCCCAGGGTCCTCTTCCCCAGGGACACCCGGACATAGGGGTCACTCTAGCAGCAGGGAGGGCACAGTCAGAGTGGCACCAGGGCGGGGAGAAGGCAGGAGACCCCCCCCAGAGCCCCGGGGTTCCTTACCAGTCCAGTGACATCACAGGGGGACAGGTCAAAGGCTCGGACGATGTAGACCCGCACCAGGCAATCCTGGGGTTTGCTGGGGGGCAGCTGCTGGAAGTGCTGGGGTGGGGGGGGCACCCTGGGCTCCTCGGGCAGGGGGTAGATACAGAACAGCCCCTGAGAGAGAATCCCAGCCATGCACCCCTGGAGGGTCTCACGGCTCCAGCTCTGGTGTCCCTCGGGGGGGTCTCACTCACCTTGAACTCACCCACAGGCTCAGGATCCTGCCCAGGCACGGGGGGACCATCCGGTTTGTGGAGAGGGAAGGTCTGGCAGAAATCCTGCAGCCCCTGGAACTCGGGCACGGCCTCCAGCTCACAGTCATAGATCTGCGGGACCATGCCCAGCCTGGGATTTATCCCTGTTCTCATCCCTGTCATCCCCATCCCTGTCCTGTATTTGTGCTTCTCCCCATCACAGACCTGTCCCCTTCTTCATCCTCATCCCCTTTCTATGTTTATCCCCATCCCAGCTTCATCCCTGTCCTCGACATCCTTGCAACTTCATCCCCATCATATCTTTATCCCCATCCCTGTCCCCTTCCCATCTTCATCCCCATCCTTGTCCTCTTGTTCAGCCCTGTCCTTGTCCTCCTCTGCCTCCCTTCATCATCCCTGTCCCAGTCACCATCCTGCTTCCCTCCTAATCTCCATCCCTGCCCTTGTCCTCAGCCCGTTTCTATCCCTGTCCTGTCCCAGTCCCCACCTCATCTCCATCCCTATCCCCATCCTCATCCTGTTTCCATCATCCCTGACTCCATCCCTATCCCACTTTCCTCTCTGTCTCCATCTGTGTCCTTGTCCCCACTCATCCCTGTCCCATCCTGTCTCATCCCCATCTCTGTCCCATCCTGTGCCATCCCCACCTCTGTTCCATCTCCACCTCTGTCCCATCCTGTCCCATCTCCACTCCTGTCCCCATCCCAATCACAGGCTCTGCCTCACCTTAAGTCTGTCCCTGTTTGTTCCCCACGGGATTTCTCCCTTATCCTCCAAGGCCATGTAGAATTTGCTCCACCAGTCCACCTCCTCCTCTTCCTCCTCCATGTCCTAAGGGAACAGGGGGAGGTGGCACGGGTGGCACAGGTGGCCTTGGTGGCCCCCGGGTAGCCCCATTCCTGTGCCCCCTGGTAGCCCCATTCCTGTGCCTACCTTGTCGCCATTCCCCTTCTTCCCAAGACAGCTGAGCAGGATCTGCATGAGCAAAGGGCACATGGGGAAACTGAGGCACGGGGCCCAGCAGTGCCAGAGTGGGGGGTGCCATCCCAGGGACTCACCTGGGCGATCCTGGCCCAGGCTCTGGTGAGGAGGTGGGAACATAAACCTTTCCAGAGGCTGAAAACGGCCAGCAGGGAAAGGGGTTCGTCTGTGGGAGAGAGAGGGATGGGCAGGGATGGGGCAGGAAGAACCTGGGATGGGGCAGGAACAGGGCAGGAATGGTGCGGGGATGGGACCTGGGCAGGGGGCATCTTGAATGGGGCAGGGGGCACCTGGGATGGGGCAGTGATGAGGCAGGGATGGAGCAGGGGTGGGAGAGGGGGTACCAAGGGTGGGGCAGGGATGGGGCAGGGTATACTTGGGATGGGGCAGGGGTTACCTGGGATGGGACGGGGAGTACCAGGGAGGGGGCAAGGGGTATTTGGGATGGGAGAGATGGTACCAGGGATGAGGCAGGGATGGGGTAGAGGGGAAGAGAAATGGGACAGGGGGTAACTGGGATAGGGCAAGTGGTACTTGTGATGGGCAGGGATGAGACAAGGGGTATTTGGAATGGGAGAGGTGGTACCACGGATGGGGCAGGGATGAGCAGTACCTGGCATGGACACGACTGTATAGGAGCCAGTCCCAGTGTCTCCAGGGCCAGGGGGCTGCTCCTGGCGGGTGGGCTGCTCTAGGCCAGGGGTCCTGCAGCGGTACTGGCCCAGTCCCCGCACGCAGCCCTGTCCCACCAGGACCTCCAGCTTCCTGTTCCCCCTGTCCCACACCCGCAGCCGAATGGGGGGCACCAACTGCTCCTCCTCTGGCAGGGCCTGGGGACAAGCCACAGGGACACCCCAGGGTGCCACAGCAGCACCCATGGGTGGGGGTCATCCCCTGCCCCCCCCCCCCACTCACCAGGGTCAGCAGGAAGGTGGTGGTGGGGAAATTGGGGTTGGAGGCAAAATCCTTTATCACAGGAGTCCACAGGGTCTGGTCCTCCCACTGCAGCTCCAGCCTGGGTTCCCTCACAGCCCCGCGCAGCCCCCGCAGCCCCCAGGCCAGCACCTGTGGGGACACCTGGGAGGTGTCACCCTTGGGTGCCCTGGGGGCCCCTTGAAGGGCATCTGTGCCCAGTGGGAGGGTTAAGGTGCTTGTCCCTGTCCCCATCCCCATCCAACTCCAGTCTCCATCTCACACCACATTCCCACCCCTTTTATCCCTGTCCCATTCCTGTTCTTGTCCCCAGTCCATTCCCAGGACCTTCAGCAGTCCCTGTCCCTGTTCCATCTCCATCCGCTGTCCCCACCCTGTCCTTGTCTTCATCTCATCTCCACTACCTTCAACGCTGTCCCTTGTCCCTGTCCCCCTCCCAGTCTCCATCTCAGATACTGTCCCCGTCCCACCTTCATCCCTGTCTGCATCCCTGTCCTTGTCCCCATCCCATTCCCAGAACCTCCAGCACTGTCCCTGTCCTTGTCCCTGTTCTCATCCCGGCCCCGAGCTGTCCTTGCCTTCATCCCTCTGTGCTTGTCCTCATCTTCATCCCTGTTCTTGTCCCTGTCTCATCTACATCCCCTTCACCCCGTCCATGTCGCCATCCCCAGGACCTTCAGCACTGTCCCTGTTCCTGTTCCCCTCCCAGTCTCCATCTCAGACCCCATCCCCATCCCACCTTTATCCCTGTCCCATCCCAGACTGTGCCCACCCTGTCTTTATTCCTGTTCCAATCCCTGTGCCCATCCCTCTCCCTGCTTCACCCTTGTCCCCATCCCATTCCCTGCTTCCTCCTTGTTCTCATCCCTATTCCCACATGTTCCCCTCCCTGTCCATTCCCCCCTGTATCCCCCCCTGAGTGTCCCCATATGCCACCTCCAGTGCCACCCTCTGGAGCTGTGGCCGGATTCCCAGGGGAATGCCAAGCACATCCTTCCTCAGCGGGGGGAGTGTGAGCGCTGCCAGGGCCCCATCCTGCGGGGAGAGGGGTCAATGACGATGGGACCCCACCCTTGGGTGCCTCCGTGCCCCCCCCAGTGCCCCTGGTGCCCCCTGCTCACCTCGGGCTCGAGCAGCAGCTCAAAGGCAGCCACCAGGTCCCCGGCCGGGCCCCACGGCCCGTGCAGGGGGTGAGGCTGGAGCCGGGGGGGCTCCCGGTGTCCCAGATCCAGCCAAACCTCGGGGATGCACACACACCTCCCCAGAAAAACACCGGCACCCTGCGAGGCAGGGATTGGGTGAAGGTGCTGCCCCCACCCATGGGTGCCTCTCTCATCCTTCCATCCCTGACCCCCTCGGTCCTCCCATTGCTTCCCCCACCCGTCGTGGGTGACCCCTCGTCCTTATATTCCTCCTGCCATCCCTCCATCCGTGTTCCACCCCTCATCCATCCCTCTGTATCCATCCCTCCCTGCCTCCCTCACTCCTCCCTCCCTTCTCCCATCTCTCTGTCCCCCATCCCTCATCATCTCTTGCCCCATCCTTCCATCTCTCCCTCATCCCTCCATCCATGCCCCATCCCTCAATCCATCCTTCTGATCCCATCCTTCCTTCCCTCCCTCCCCCATTCCCTCTCCACATCACTCTCGTTCCCTCCATCCCTTACCCCCCAACCTTCCCTACCTCCTCCCACCCCTCTATTTCCTATTCCTTATCCATCCCTCTGCCCCCATCCTTTCATGCCTCCCTCCCTACTCCCTTCCTCTCCACACCGCTCCCTCCCTCCATCCCCAAATCCTTTCACCACTGACCCCCCATCCTTCCATCCCTCCCACTATCCTTCCATCCATGTCCCATCCCTCATCCATCCATCTGCTCCCATCCTTCCCTTCTTCCCTCCCTCCCTCCTCTCTTCCTTTCTCCCTCCTCCCCCCACATTGCTCAGTCTACCCCCAATTCTTCCATCCCTGACCCCCCTATCCTTCCACCTCTCTCATCCCTCCTTCCCTCCTCCCTCCCCCACTGTGTTCCTTACCTCCCCAGCCTGGTCAAACACCTCCACCACTACAGCTGGGGGGTCCTCCCGAACCCCTTGGGGGTTCCCGAACAGCAGCACTGGGTGGAGCAGCAGCGTCTGTTCCCAGAGTGGGTCCAGGACACCCCGCACAACCCGGGAGCGTTGGCTCCGATCCATGATCGACACGTGGGCAGCGGTGGCTGGGTGACAGTGACACCATCAGTACCCCATGGGGCCACTGGAGGGGGGCACGGGGTGGGGGTCCCACCTATAGAGGTCTTGGAGATGCCAGGGGTCAGATCCAGGGCCCGGAAGAGGTAACAGCGGAGCTGGAAGCGGCTGGGACCTGCAGGACAGGGGTGTCAGGGGGACTGGGACCCCCAGGCTGGACCTGGACACACACCCCCCCGTTCCCCCCGGGCTCACAGGGGAAGGTGCAGAGAATGAAGGGTGAGGGCTGCTCCAGGGGGGGCCGCAACCCCCAGGGTTCCAGCAGTGCCACGGCTGGATTTTCCTCCTTGGGCGTGTCCTCCATGTCCTGCGGCAGGAAGGGATGGGGGGTGAGGCATATGGGGTGTGGGGTGGGAGCCCCTCTGACCCTGTTGTCCTCTGGTCCTGCATCTGCTGTCTTGTGTTCTGCAGTCCTATCATGGCCCATCTCCACATCACTTCCATCCCTGCCCTCCCCATCCTTCCATCCCTCCCTCATCCCTCTATCCATGCCCTATCCCTCATTCATCCTGCTGCCCCGTTCTTCCCTTTCTCCCTCCCTCTTCCCTCCCTCCTCCATCACTCTCCACATCGCTCCATCCAACCCCCCATCCTTCCATCCCTCCTGCCATCCCTCTATCCATTTCCCATCCCTTATCCATCCTTCCTTCCCTCCCTCCATCTCCTCATCTCTCAGCCATCCCTTTGCCCCCTATCCTTCCATCCCTCCTCTCATCCCTCCATTCATGCCCTATCCCTTATCCATCCCTCTGCCACTATCCTTCCCTCCCTTCCCCATCCCTGCCTCCATCTCTCCATGCTCTATCCTTCATCCATTCCTCTGCTCCCATCCCTCCATCCATCCCTCCATTTATGCCTCATCCCTCATCTATCCCTTCTTTCCCCCATTTTCCACCCCTTCCTCGCCATTCCCCCCTTCCACCCAGACCCCTCCCCACCCTCTCTCCTACTGAGACTCCCTGCAGCAGGAACAGGGGTGCCACGGCTGTGGGCTGGGCGAGCACCAAGCCACGGTGCCAGCGGCGCCGCCGGCACAGGGCCCCCCCCAGGACACCCCCCGGGGGTTTGGGACGGAAGGGGCAGGGCCAGAAACACTCAGACTGCCAGGGTTCATCCTCTGACACTGCTCCAGGGTCCTGGGGAAGGATAGGACAGCAGGGACATGGGACAGTAACATGGGGACACCATGACATGGCGACACCACCATCCCTATCAGCCCATCTTGCCATCCCCATTCCCTCCTCCTATCCCCATCACCCCCAACCTGCCACCTCCATTCCCCTCCGTCCCTGTTACCCCCATCCCCATCATCCTCATCCCCGACACCCCCTCCCTCACCCCTCATCCTGCCATCCCCCTATCCTGCTCCCTCCTCCCCCCTCCTCACTCACAGTATCCGAGGTAGTCCCGTTGGAGCGGCTCCTCTGGATCTGGTTCCCGTTCAGCTCCTGCAGCATCTCACACACAGCACTGCCTGTGTCCAGCATCTCCCTGGGGACAAGGGGACAGCGCTGGTGTCACCCAGGTCCCCGTGGTGGCAGGTGGGTGGCTTTCCCCTTGTATCCCCCTCAAATCCTCCTGTATCCCCTCTAAACCCCCTCAAATGCCCCTCAAACCCCCATATCCTCCTCAAACCCCTCTATATCCCCCCCAAACTCCCTGCAGACTCCCAATATCCTCCACAAATCTTCCTGTATCCCCTCCAAACGCCCTGAAACCCTCCCATATCCTCCCCAAACCCTCCTGTATGCCCCCAAACACCCTTCAAACCCCCCTGTATGCCCCCAAACACCCTTCAAAGCCCTGTAACCCCCCTACAATGCCCTCAAATCCCTCCATATCCTCCCCAAACCCCCTGTACCCCTTTCAAACATACCTCTAACCCACCCAAAACCCCTCAAATCCTCTATCATATCCACCCAAAGCCCCCTCAAGCCCCCTTGTATCCCCCTCAAATCCACTCGTAATCCCCCAAAACCCCCTCAAATCCCCCCATATCCCCAAACTACCTCTAACCTCCTCAAGTCCCCCCATATCCTCCCCAAACCCTCTCATATCCCACACAAACCCTCTTCAACCCCCTCTCAAAACCCCCTGTATCCCCATCAAACCCACCTGTAACCCCCCATGGCCCCCTTAAATCCCCTCATATCCTCCCCAAACTCCCCCAAACCCTTTCCTATCCCCCCAAACCTGCTCAAATCCCCCCATATCCTCCCAAAACCCCCTCGTATCCCAGCCAAACCCTCCCAACCCCCCCTCAAACCCTCCTGTATTCCCCTCAAGCCCACCTATAACCCCCAAATCCCCTTAAATCCCCCCATATCTGCCCCAACATCCCCCCCAAACCCTCTCCTATCCCGTCAAAACCCCCTCATCCACCTCAGCTGCAGCTCCACGTTCCAGGGTCCCTCCCAGCACCATCCCTTGGGGGGCTGGATCTTTCCCGGAGGGAGCCCCTCCCTGCCCATGCCATCGGAGAAGGGGGGACGCCCCAACAGCTTCCAGGGCCCCCATTTCCCCAGAAGCCTTGTCTGGTTTTCATACTGGGGGGACAAAAAACACAGCAGGGTTGGGGAGGGTTTGGGGGTTCCCTCAGGGGGTTTGGGTGGTCCCAGGGTGGTGTCACACTCACGGTCTCGGTGCGGAATTGCAGGGACCCCTCGAGGAGCCGGGGCAGGGCCCCACTGTCGCACACCCGGCACAGCCACAGCCGGACACGGACCTGGGCACGGACTGTCCCGGAGCCCTGAACCCCAAAATGTGAGTGAGGGGTGCAAATGGAGAGGGGAGAGAGAGGGGACAGGGGGGACAGAGAGTGGGACATGGAAGGGGCGTGGTGGGAATTTGGAGGGGATGTTGGGGGGGGATGTGGAGGGAATATAGAGGGGACATGGGGAGGGATGTGGCGAGGACACAGAGCAATGATAGAGGGGACATGGAGGGGGATGTTGAGGGAATATGGAGGGGACACAAAGCAGTGAGGTGACAAGGAGGGAATATGGGAGGGACATGCTTGGGGTCAGGGAGGGACACATGGAAGGGACATCAAGCGATGACAGAGGGGACATGATGGGACATGCAGGGGCACAAATGGGATGTGGAGGGGGTATAGAGGGAACACGGGGAGCTTCCCACCAGGAAGATGGTCTGCATCCTCCCGCAGAGCCGCCCGCAGGCGTCAGGGCCAATTGGTGAGAAGGTGACATCGGTGACAGGGACATGGGCACAGCCCACCCGGCGCTGCCCCTGCAGCAGCCACAGCACCAAGTTGGGGACACCGGCCTGGGGCTGCAGGGACACAAGGAGAGACCAAAAGCCAGGAATTAAACTCTCCAAGAGGTTTGTTGGTTTGGAAAGCTGACATTCCTTTATTGGGTGCGCCCAAATGCATCCCCAGCACCCACCAGAGCAGGGGACAGTCATGGACTGATCCATATTCATCACATTGTGTTACATATTCATTGCATTCGTAATTATCTCTGCGGAGTTATTGGGATCTGTCTTTTAAGGGGCTTTGGTGGTCATTTGGGAACACCCTATTCCCCAAATTTCCCTTTGATGGTTCTGGATCTACTGATGAATCCTCTCTCCTTGAGAGCATCTCAAATACATGGTGCCCCTTCTCTGATCTCTCTGCTCTGACACACAACCCTTGTTCCCAAAATTAAGACATCTCCCAGTCCACATTAATTAATCACTGATACAGGTAATTAAGGCAGCAATAGCTGGCACAAGACTGTTAATCACTGATTTAGGGATCAAACATTATTGTGCTAAAGTTAAAAGAATTTTCCAACATCTCCCCCCGGCTGCATGGAAAGAAATTTTAAGGAAATTTATATTTCTTTAAATTTACATTTCCATTAAATTTATATTTAAATTTTAATTTATTTTTACACTTGAATTTTAATTTCATAATTATTTATATTTGTATTTAAATTATAATTTAAATTTCCTAGTAATTAAATTTAATTTGCTTTTTAAAGAAATATAACTTGTTCAGAGATGATCATGCCCTAAAATTCTCCACCTCCACTGCCAGGGCAGCCACCCGTCTGAGCCACCTCTCAGCCCCCGACACCAGTGTGTCCCAGTCGTATTTCTCAGCCTTTACTGGAGCCTCCTTGGCCACATTCCACAAATGTCGCAGGAGAAGCCGCCGGGAATTCCTGAGCTGCTCATCCAGAGCCGTGAGGGGTGTGGGTTGTGCCTCCAGCTGGGCCAGTGCCTGCCTACAAAAACACCCCCAAAACTCCCAGTTTGCACCCAAAACGCCCGGTTTTTTCCCCACGTGGTTTCCCTAAAAATGCTTTGTGTCCCTCCAAATGCCGTTTCCCCCACGAATTTCAGTTCCACCCAGCAATGCCCTGCTGCCCCCACAAATGTCCCACTTCCCCCTCCGAATACCCAATTGTCTCCTCAATTGTCCCATTTTCACCCCAAATGTCCCATTATCTTCTCAAATTCTCATTTGCTCCAATTCCTCATTGTTTCCCCCAAATGCCCCATTCCACCTTCAAATATCCCATTTCCCGGCATTCTATGTTTGCCTCAAATGTCCCATCATCCTCGAAAATGTCCCAAATTCCCCACTCCACTCCCCCAAACCTTGACTGAGAAGCTCAAAAATCCCATTTCCCCCCCCCCCAAATACCCCATTCCACGCTCCCGAACTCTGACTGACAAGGCCAGGGATCCCATATACCCTCTAAACTCCCCATTCCATCCTGGGGTGGGGGGGGAACGACTCCCAGAACCCCCAGCCCCTCTCTCACGGTGCAGTCCTTCTCCCCAAGCCCCAATTTGGGGGATTTAGAACCCTCAGGATCCCCAGCCCCCAGCTTCTCATGCGCAGTCCTGCTCCCCCAGCCCCAATTTGGGGGGCACGGGACCCCCAGGACCCCCCCTCACGTGCAGTCCTGCTCCAGCTCCCAGAGCAGCTTCACCCCCACGTCCCTCGCGGTGTCCCCGCGGCAGCGCCGCAGCTCCGCCGTGTTCCTCTCCTGAAATCACATCCTAAACCATTCCAGCTGGGGTGGGGGGTCCCACTCCACCCCAGTCCTGCCCACCCCGAGGGTCTCACCAGGCGCCGGCACAGGGTGCGCAGGAGGTTCATGGTGTCCCAGCGGCGACAACTGTCCTCCCAGGACGAGGTGACAGCCACCACAGGCTTGTCCCCGTGCCAGGGTAGGTGGTGGTACAGGTTCCCTGTGCCAAAAAACAGGAATTGAACTCTCCAAGAGGTTTTTTGGGGGGTTGGAAAACCAATATTCCTTTGTTGGGTGCACTCAAATGCACCTCCAGAACCCACCAGAGCAGGGGACAGTCATGGACTGATCCATATTCATCACATTGTGTTACATATTCATCACATTTAATGAATACTCTGCCCGTTATCTCCATGGAGTTATTTAGATCTGAGTAGCAGTCTTTCGAGAGGCTTTGGTGGTCATTTGCAAACATCCCATTCCCCAAATTTCCCTTTGATGGTTCTGGATCTTTTGATGAATCTTCTCTCCTTGAGAGCATCTCAAATACATGCTCGGGTCACGGTGCCCCTTCCCTGATCTCTCTGCTGTGACACTCAACCTTTGTTCCCCAGACTGAGACATCTCCCAATCCATATTAATTAATCACTGATTTAGGTAATTAATGAAGGACTAATTTGCTCAAGATTATTAATCACAGACATAGAGAATTAACACAAAGCCACTTTAATCTCTCGTGTTTGTACTAAGCAATACACGGTACAAAACTAAGCCTGATATAGGGATCAAATACTATTTTTGTACTATTGTTATTCTGATATAATATATTCTGATACTAGTATTATTCTGATATAATACTTTAGATATGTGTATAATATTTTCTATATTTATAATATTTTAAATTTACATGATATTTTCTGTGTTTATACAATACACCCTGGTTTGTGTCTCCCCCCCTCTCGGGGTGTCCCCCCACTCACCATCAAACACGGGAGGGCTCAGGGGGGTGGCCGAGGAGTCGTGTCCAATCCCGAGCTCAAATCCCAGCAGATCAGGACCCTCTGGGACCATAGTGGCTGAGTAAAACACCCCACAGAGCCCCCACTGGCACCGGGGCAGGAGCTGCTGCTGCAAAATAACCCCGAAACCACTCAAATGGGGGGTTAGTTAATGGATTGAATTAATCGTTTGAATTACTCATCAGCACTATATTAACCACAAGCCAGGGGTTGGGCTTAAAGCACTTTCGGATGGCATTCAGCAAAGTTTGGCTTTTGTGGGATCACAGGTTGAGGAAATTAGTGGGACTTTGAGTTTTGCTAAATTAACCCTTATGGCCTTCAATGAACAAAGCCTGGGGGAAAGAAATATTAAAGTATACATTAATCACATTTTAATTATATTGATATATTATTAATATATATTAATCACATGTTAATTCTATATTGGATATTAAATATCATATAGTACGTGTTAATTAGATATACTATAGTGTATATGTAGTATATATTTTATATATAAATACTTAAACCATATTATATAATATACATTATATATGTTATATGCTGAATATATGTATTAATAAAAATAAATGTGTCCCCATGTCCCACATCCTCCATATCCCCGTGTCCCCATATCCCCCATGTCTCCATGTCCCCCTGTCCCCATGTCCCACCTGGGCCCGTTCCACATCCACGGGTGCCACAATGTCTCTCTGCCGCCCGTCTGGGGTCCCCTCACTGGTGCAGATCTCCAGGAGCACCCGACCCCGATAATCCACCCCCAAGTCCTGGGTAACAAAGGGGAGGTTTGGGTGGGTGTCCCTCCCCAAAAAGGCCACTGTGCCCATCCTGCCATCCCCTTGTGCCTATCCTGTCACCCCCCTTGTGCCCACCCTGTCACCCTCTCACTCTGTACCCGGGCACAGTCGGGCCGGGGGCCATACAGGGGCAGGAAGGCAGGTCCAAAGCAGGGTAGGAAGCCGGGGGTCCCCCCTGAGATCAAAAAAAAAGGGGGTCAGGGTACCAGGGGGGGTCTGGGTGTTGGGGACCCCCCAACAGTGGACCCTGCTCACCCTGGAGTTCCTCAGGGTCTTGGTAGATCTGGGACAGGTGGATGGTGGCAGTGCCCAGGACTTTGCTCCGGCATGACCTGTGGAGGGGAGTGTGAGGGGTCCCCCAAACATGGGAGGTCACCCAAATACGGGGGTGTTCCCCAAATCCGAGGAGGTGTCCCCCAATCCCAAGGCGCTCCCCACTCACCCCCGGAGAAGGTCCAGCTGGATCTCCTCACAGATGGGGGGCAGCTGCAGAGGGAGAACAGAGGGTGTGGGGTGGGAAAGGGGGTGTGGAAATGAGAATGGGGGTGTGGGAAAGGGGGTGTGGAAATGAGAATGGGGGTGTGGGAATGGGGGTGTGGGGATTGGAATGGGGATGTGGGAATGGAGGAGTGGGTGTGGAAATGGGGTGTGGGGTTGGGAATGGAGGTGTGGGAATGGGGTGTGGAGTGAGAATGGGGGTGTGAGAATGGAGGTGTGGATGTGGCAATGAGGGTATGGGAATGGGGCTGTCCCCCTTTTTTGGGTATCCCTGTTTTGGGGAGAGGTGTAGGATGGGGGTCTGGGGGGACACCTCACCCTCAGTGGGAAGAAGAACACCTCGTTCCACTCGGGGTTGGCACTGGGGAGCATCACTCGGGTGCAGAGCTGCATCGGGCAGAGCCGTGAGCCCCCCACCATCACCCAGTCCCCCTGTTTTTCCTGGTGCGCCCCATTCCCTGCCCAGCACTCACCGTCCTGCCGGCAAAGCTGACCCGCACTGCCACCTTCCCCGAGCCCCTCCTGACGCCCAGGCACGGCCGCGCCGGCTCCACTGCCACGGGAAGGGGAGACGGGTGAGCAGGGGAGTCCCCCAAACCCCCACAACCCCAAACCCCCCTGTGCCCACCCTGTGGCAGGTCCTGGGCGCGGTACACGCGGATCTGCAGCATGGTAGCACATGGGGGTGGGCGCAGCAGGTTGGATTTCACGTCCTCGTCCCCCGCTGGCACCTCCTGCTCCTTGGGGAGGTGCCACAAATTAGGGAACCCCGCAGGAAGGTTTTCGGGGTGCTGAGGGGTTTAGGGGGCCTCACCTGCACTCTCTCCCCCGCCCGGCGCACGGCCAGGCTGACCTGCAGGTACCCCCGGGAGTGGCTGTCATGGTGCTGTGGGTGCTGCAGGCTCAACCACTGCCAGCTCAGGGTGCGCCCTGAAATGGGAGGAGACCTCGTGATCACCTTGGGGTCACCCCAGAATCACCCTGGTGTCACTCCAGTGTCACCTCAACCCTCTCGCCCACCTGGTGCAGAGTACACAGTGCCGATGTCGAGCTGCAGGGATGGCAAAGGGGTGAGAGTGATCCCACACCCCATTCCCAACAACCCATTCCTCTCGCCCCGTTCCCGAAACCCCATTCCTGATGCCCTGTTCCAGACCCCCCATTCCCAACATCCCATTCCTGACACCTCATTCCCAAGTCCAACTCCCAATGCCCTGTTCCAGTCCCCCAATTCCCAATTCCTCATTCCCAAGCCACATCCCTCACCTCGAAGGTGCCAATGACAGCTTTGGTGCAAAGGTTTTGGGAACGGAGCACCTGTGACAGGAAGGGGATATGGTATCAGGAGCCACCTCCTGTCCTTGTCCCTGTCCCTGTTCCATCCCTGCCAGTGCCACCAATCCCTCCCACCTGGATCCGGATGGGCTGTGCCACCAACTGCTCTGGCGTCTCGTGGAAATTTTGGCAGAACACCTAAGGAAAGGGCAAAGAGGGTGAGCGTGGGCTGAAGGACACCGGGGGTCCCCATGTCCCCTCTCCGGGGTCACCTCATTGAAATAGGGGTTGTTCCCTGTCCGGCTCCGGGTCCGGAAGTGCCGCTTCCCTATGAGCACCTTCACCACCGGCCTGATATCGTTGCCCTGGAGCTGCCGGGCCTGGATGATCCTCACCCGGACCTGCGGGAGAGGGACAGGGACAGAGTGGGCGATGGGTGGGATGTCACCCCTGGGGGTCTTGGGGTCCAGGGGGCTTGGGTTGGAGTCCAGGATAGTCTTTGTTTGGAGTCCAGGAGAGGCTTGGTTTGGGGTCCAGGATAGGCTTGGTTTAGGGTTAAGGGGGTCCAAGAGGTTTTGATTTGGAGGCCCAGGGGGATTGGTTTGGGGGTCCAGGATAGGCTTGGTTTGGGGGTCTAGGAGGTTTGGTTTGGAGGTCCAGGGGGCTTGGCTCAGTTCAGGGTCCAGAATAGGCTTGGTTTGGGTTCCGGGGGGATTGGTTTGGGGGTGCAGGATAGGCTTGGTCTGGGGTTTAGGCCAGGCTTAGTATGGAGTGCCATACCTGGAAATCCTCTTTCCTCTCCATGGGGGCTCTGCCAGAACTCTGAAGTGGCTCCAGTGCCCCCGGCAGTGCCACCCATCCCTGAGGGGTGACCGTGGCATTCCCAGCCTTGCCACGGGGGGTGTAGTAACAGCGGAAGGTGATGGTGCACTGCAAAGGGACAGTGACACCCCAGTGGCCCTGGTAGCACCCCAGGGTGCTGGAGGGGGGCTCCGTGGGGGGGAGCTCACCCCTGTGGGCTTATCCCAGCGGTCCAGAAGCAGGACATCCCTGCGGGCTATCGGCAGGCTGGGGTTGGCTACCAACTGGTCCAATGACACTGTGGTGCCACCCAGGTCCCTGTGGGGACAGAAGAACATGGTGAGGGTGGCTATGAGGTGGGGGTCACCCTGGGGTGCCCACCCACACCTGCCACTCACCCCCGGGGCAGCAGGTGGTCCCAGTGCTGGAGACGCAGGCTCAGCGTGTCCGTGGGGCTTAGGGGACACTCGTCCAGTGACCACACCAGCTCCTGGGGGTTGGAGGGAGGTGACAAGGGGTCAGGGGAATAACCCATGTGTTCCTGTGCCGCTGCAGGTCCCCCTGGGGTCACCTCACCTCATTCCAGGTGGGGCTGCGTTCCTCAGGCACCACCTGGGTTCTCCTGGAGGTACCTGTGGAGAGGACAAGAGGAGGGTGGTAGCACCTCAGGGTGGGGTCATTGGGGTAGCAGGGTAAGCCTGGCACTGGCCCCATGCATTGGGACACCCAGAGCTGTCCCCAGCTGTGGCCACCAACATCCTGTCCCACTGGGATGCCACCCCTCACACCAGGATGGCCAATACCACCCAGCCCCACAGGGACGGCCACTGCGGTGTCCCCTTCCCGCTCCCAGTGGTACCTCGGAAGCAGACGGACAGATGGACACTGGGACCAAAGCCAGTGGCCCCGGGGATGTGGACACTGACCACATGGAGTCGCAGCATGGCCAGGGACCATTGGCACTGGGGGTGGCAGCAGGAGTGTCACCAAGGGGCTGCCACCAATGTGCCACGCCTGAGGTGCTATCACCGAAGAAATGGCTGCAGGTTTGTCACCAAGGGGCTGCCATCAATGGGCCACCCCTGAGGTGCTGTCACTGGTGATGGCTTCAGTGCTGTCACCAAAGAAATGACTGCAGGTTTGTCACCAATGTGCCACTCTCGAGGTTGTCACCAAAGGGGTGCCACCAATGTGCCCCTCCATGTTCTGTCCCCAAACTGATGACACCACAGCAGCATAACGGTTTGGTTCTCACGTTCCAGAATGTCAATGGAAGGGAGGCAGGGCAGGGACTGTTGGATGGATAGATGTGTCCCTGTGTCCCCATGTCTCTGCCATTGTGTGGCCATGTCTGTGAGCAGCCATGTCCCCATGTCCTTGTCACTGTCATGTCCATGAGCAGCCATGTCAGTGTGTTCCTGTATCTCCGTGTTCATGTGCTCCCATGTCTTGTGTCACCCTGACGCAAAGGGGACATGGTGGGGACATTGGAGGGATGCGGAGGGGACAGGAAGGGGATACAGAGAGGGCACAGAGCAATGATGGAGGGGACAATAAGAGGGGACATGGAGACACCAGTGACGGAAAATGGAGGAGACACGTGGAAGATGTGAAGCGTTCGTGGATGGGACACAGGAAAGTGGAAACACAGGGCTACAGGAACATGGGATTGCAAGACGATGGGAATGTGAGAACACGGGAATGCTCCCTCAACGCTCCTGTGCACTTGAGGGGTGGTGAAAGAGGTTGGACTGGATGATCCTTGTGTGTCCCTTCCCCCTAGGACATTATCAGATTCTTGTGTGTCCTTTCCTCCTCAGGATATTCTGTGGGAGCGCCCGGTGTCCTGTGCAGGGCCAGGAGTTGGACTGACAGATCCGTGTGGGTCTCTTCCCACTCGGGCCATCCCACGAACCCTGGAGGTCCCTCCCTAATTGGGATATTCCCAGATTCCCTCATCCCCTTCAGGATATCCTCGGCATCCCGCCCCGCGCACGCGCGCTGCGGATCCGGGGCGGGGGCGGGCCCCGCGCACGCGCAGTGCGGGGTGGGGGGAGCGCTCCCGCCATGTCGCAGCGCTGCGGGGACCGCGATCGCGATAGGGAGCACGACAGGGAGCGGGAGCTGCAGTGGTCGGCCCGCAGGATGGGTACGTCGCTGCTGCTGCAGCTGTCGGCGCACGAGCGAGAGCTGGACCTCGTGTGCCTCGACCACAGCTACGCCAAGCCCTGGAGCGCTCACCCCGATGCCAGCGCGGCCCGGCCCGCCCGACTGCTCTTCATCACACCCCGCAGGCACCTCGGCACCGCCCCGTGAGACACCGAGGGGCTGAGGAGAGGACTGAAGGGGGAGAGGGGGGGGTCTGTGGGTGTGTCTTGAGAGGCTGAGGGGGGCTGAGGGGGCTTGCGGGGAAGGGGGTTCTTGAGAGAAGAGGGTGAGGGGTCTGAAGGGGGCCGGGGGGGTCCTGAGGGGCAGGTGGTGGGGCTGTGAGGAGCGAGTGGGTGGTCCTGAGGGAGCTGAGTGGGCCTGTGAGAGAAGGGAGAAGGGCCAGGGGGACCCTGAGTGGCAGGTGGGGGGCTGTGAGGGGGGCCTATGAGGATCCTGAGGCGACTGGGGGGTTGAGGAGCCTGTGGGGGTTTTGAGGGTCAGAGAGAGCTGTGTGGGGCTGGGGAGTCGATGAGAAGAGGGGAGGGGGTGCTCAGGGACCTCCCTAGGGGCTGGGAGCTTGTCCTGAGGGGTCTATAGGGGTCTTGAGTGGCAGATGGGTGGGCTGTGAGGGGAGTCGGGGCTCCTGTGGGTCTGGGGGGACCATTGGGATCAGGAACCTGTGTAGGGGCTTAGAGCATGTCCTGAGGGGCTGTGAGGTGGGAAGAGGAGCTGTGAGGTGACAGAGTGGGGCTGGGGGTATGAGGGAAGGATGAGGGTCCTGGGGGTAGTGTGGGGTTTGTGGAGCAGAAGGGTGGGGGCACCCTGAGGTCCCGGGGTGGACTGTGGGGTGGGTAGGGGGTCCTCTGGGGTGAGAGGCTGTAAGGGGTCCTGTGGGGCAGGTGAGGGCTGTGAGGGGAGGCTGTGTTGTCTGTCAGGGGGAGCTGAGGGGCTTGTGTAGGGCTGGGGTCATGTGAGTGGTCCCATGGGATGGGGGAAGTTTTGGGGGGCCTGAGGGGAGGAGCGGGACAGGCCCTGAGGGATCTGTGAGAGGCTGTTGAGGGAAGGGGAGAATGTAAGCCTGGGAAGACAAGAGCAGGTTTGGGCATCCAGAGAGCTTAGTTTGTGGGCCCAGGTGGGTTGGTTTGGGGTTCAGGATAGGCTTGGTTTGGGGGTGCAGGGGCTTAGTTTGGGGTCCAGGATAGGCTTGGTTTGAGGGTGCAGGGGTTTGGTTTGGGCATCCAGGGAAGCTTAGTTTGGAATCCAGGGGGCTGCCAGGGCACAGATCAGGAGTAACAGCGTCCCTGAATCTCAGTGCCCACCATAGCAGAGCCCAGGGTAACCCATCCCTGTCCTAAATCCGTCCCTGCCCTAAACCCTCGTTCCCTGGCAGGGAGGCCGACATGCCAATCGATGTGGAGACAGTGACGCCCACCCCAGTGCCCCTGTATGACAACCAGAAGGCCCGGAGTGTGATGAACGAGTGCGAGAGGCACGTCATGTTCGCACGCACTGATGCTGATGCACCTCCACCCCCTGATGACTGGGAGGAGCACGTCAACAGGTACCCAGGGACAGCAGGGACAGGGAATTCTGGCACCCCCTGGAGTGCTGGGAGGGTTTTGGTGAGACTGGACACACAGGGATGTTACTGAACTGAGCTATGTTCAAGGAAAATGGATTTTTGTGTCCAAACTCATCTGGCTGCTGTGAAATCTGAGTGTGATGGTGGGGGGTGGCCCAGCTGGTGAACCTCTCCCACATGGCATCACAGAATCATTAAGGTTGGAAAAGACCTCTGAGGTCATTGAGTCCAACCTGTGCCCGATCCTCACCTTGTCACCCAGCCCAGAGCACTGAGTGCCACGTCCAGTTGTTCCTTGGACACCTCTGGGGATGGGGACTCCACCACCTCCCTGGGCAGCCGCTTCCAATGCCTGACCACCCTTTCTGTTAAGAAATTCCTCCAGATGTCCATCCCATGAATCCATCTCATGTATTCAGGGGAGGTTGGAACAGTGAGTCATAGAGTGATGGTACAGATCCATAGACTCATTTGGGTTGGAAAAGCCAAATTTTTAAGGTCATTGAGTCCACCCATTCCACAGCACTGCCAAGGCCACTACAAACCCGTGTCCCCAAGTGCCACATCCACAGAGATGTTAAATCCTCCCAGGGGTGTGGACTCCACCCCTGTGCCAGGGCTGAATGGCCTGTTCCATGAAGGAATTTCCCCAGTATCCAACCTGACCCTCCCCTGGCACAGCTTGAGGCTGTTTCCTCTCATCCTGTCCCTTGTTCCCTGGGAGCAGAGCTCAACCCCCCCTGGCTTCACCCTCCTGTCAGGGAGTTGCAGAGAACAAGAAGGTCCCCCCTGAGCCTCCTTTTCTCCAGGCGGAACCCCCCCAGCTCCTTCAGCCCCTTCCCCACTCCATTCCCTTCTCTGAACACACTCCAGCCCCTCAATGTCTGTATTGGGGTGAGGGCCCAGAACTGTCCCCAGGAATGGAGGAGCCTCAGCAATGCCCAGCACAGGCAGGGATCTGGGGAGTCATTGGATTACACGTAGATTTTCAGTTCAACCATGTTCCAATGTCAAAGAAAATGAGGATGTGCATAAATTCCACCCTGTGGAACCCTCCAGCCCACAGTGTTAACATTATGAGGAATTTGGTTGTTTTATGGACAGCAGCTCTCAGGCCCCAGGCGTGTGTGTGACAGCTCCTGTGTGTCTCTCCCCACAGGACAGGGTGGACCATGGCCCAGAACAAGCTGTTTAACAAGATCCACAAAGCGCTGCAATCGGACAGGTTGGCTCGCTTGGCCAACGAGGGGGTAAGAGTTGTTGTTATCTGTCCTTCTCAGCAAAGCCAGGATGGAAGTCTTGGCCTTTGGATCATGTAGCCTCAAGGAACAGGCAGCTCTGGGCTTCTTTGAGCCATGATTTTTGTGGAATCATAGAATATCCTGAGTTGAGAGGGACCCACAAGGATCATTGATCCAACTCCTGGCCCTGCACAGACACCTCAGCAATCCCACCCTGGCCCTGAGAGCGTTGTCCAAACACTCCTTGAGCTCTGGCAGCCTTGGGGCTGTGACCACTGCCCTGGGGAGCCTCTTCAGTGCCCACTCACCCTCTGGGGGAAGAACCTTGTCCTAATATCCAACCTAAACCTCCCCTGACACAGCTCCAGCACATTCCCTCATGTCCTGTCACTGGTCACAGAGAGCAGAGATCAGAGCTGCCCCTCAGGAGGAAGTTTTGACTTTCTGGGAGGGCTCCCCTCAGCCTCCACTTGCCTTCCAAGGACAGGTTTAGTCCTCACGGCCAGATGTTGAGCTTTGCTTCCAGGGGTCTTAGGGTTGCCCAAGCCAACACTTCCCTATGGATCAGGATGCATGTGACATGCTTGATTTTCCCCATAACTGTTCCTTTTGGATTTCCTGGTCTCCAGGCTTGCAATGAACCTGTCCTGAGGAGGATAGCGGTGGATAAATGTGCCCGGAGGGTGCGCCAGGCCCTGGCCAGTGTGAACTGGGACACCAAACTTATCCAGTGGCTCCACACGACACTGGTGGAGACCCTCAGCCTGCCCGTGCTGGCCGCATACCTGGATGCTCTGCAGACCCTGAAAGGAAAGGTGATAAAAGCAGTGGGAGACTTGGCTGTCGTGGATGACCTTCTCCCTTTATCCAGCTCGCAGATGGAATTGTTATCCCTTGTTTTGTGTGTGTTTTCTCAGTCCCTCCTGGCCTCTGGTTTCAGATCCCCACGCTGATCGACAGGATGCTGCTCTCTTCCACGGCCAAGACAGGAGCAGCTGGGGCTGAGGCTCTGTCCCTGCTGCTCAAGAGGCCTTGGGACCCAGCAGTGGGTGTCCTGTCCCATAATAAACCAGTAAGTGCCTCTGGGGGCTTGTGAGGAGCGAGAGGTCCCACATCAACTTTATTCTTCCTCTTCCTTCTACTTCTGTCTGCTCTGCTCTTTCCCCCACATTAGACTTGCTCAGTAATGGGGAGTCCTTCTGTTGGGCATGTTCCCCCTGGGCTATCCCAAGGGAGCTTTGGCTTGGGAAATTCATACTCCTTTTCTTTCCACCTCTGTCTTCTCCCTAGGCTCTTTTCCCCGTGTTTTTGACTTTCTCAATGACAGGGAGTCCTCTTGTTGGGCACATTCACCCTGGACTGTCCCAAACTTTGGCTTGGGAAAACAGTCACTTAACAAGCTGTGCAAGGTCCCTCCTGCTTCCCTATGCAAGCCAGGCAGGCAGTGAGGTCCCTCCAGAGAAGTTGCTCTCCCTGACAGGTCTCTTGTTGAACTTTGCAGAGCAAGTTGCCTGGTTCCCCTCTCATCCTCATCGCTTCCTCTGGCCCTGCCAACTCCATGTTCCCCGCTTCCCGGCGGCACCGCTTCTGGCAGTCACAGCTCTCCTGCCTGGGAAAGGTGTGTGGGCTTGGCTCTGGGGGAAGGACAGAGCTGCTTCCAGAAGCCTTTGGTGCACCAAAATCCTTGGAAAGCAGAGGCTGATACTTGCCAGCCTCAGGGTTTGCCGTTGGAGACTGCATAGGGATGGATTTGCCCAAATCCAATGTGTTTGAGGTTTTTTGATACTGTTATTAAGGATTGATGAGGGTTCTGGTAGGAAGGGGTTGGAGAAGGGAGACTGGAGATCATGTTAGTCCTCTTGGCTATGGAGCTGCTCACTCATCTCCTAATGAGTGTGTTTGATACACTGGAGTGAGGGGAGATGTTTTCTGGTGGGAATCCATGGGGAGTTCTCCATTTACTGTGGTTTTAGTAGCTAGAAATGAATCCTAGGGTAAAGAAGGAGAGAAAGCACGAGTTCATGTGTAAAATGGGCTCCATTCTGTGCTAATTGTTGTCGGGACCTGTTGTCCTCAGTAAGGCCTTGGTTAATTCCTGATTTTCCCTCTCCACTGGCAGGTGATTCCCATTGCCACCTCCCTGCTGAACAATGGCAGTGGGGTAGGAGTGCTGCAGTGTCTGGAGCACATGATTGGGGCTGTGAGGGGCAAAGTGGCAGAGGTGAGGGAGAGGTAACGGGTTTATAAGGGAGTCTTTGTGCTCCCATTGACCTTATTCCCATTCCTGGAGGTGCTGTGCTACCCCAGGGCATCATCTCATTGTCTGTCCTGCTTCTGCATTCCTGTGTTTTTGTCTCCTGTAGATTCACAACCACTTCTCTCACAAGCAGATCATCCTGATCGGGTGGAACACGGGTGCCTTGGTGGCCTGTCACGTGAGTACCTGATTCCTTTACATCGTCAAGGAAGCAGAAAGAAGGATATGGATCTGTTAGAGCAGGTCCAGAGGAGGCTGCAGAGATGCTCCAAGGGATGGATCCCCTCTGCTCTGGAGCCAGACTGGGAGAGCTGGGGCTGTTTGCCTGGAGAAGACCTCTCCAGGGAGACCTGAGAGCCCCTTCCAGTTCCTGAAAGGGCTCCAAGAGAGGTGGAGAGGGACTTGGGACAAGGGATGGAGGGGCAGGACAAGGCAGAATGGCTTCCCACTGCCAGAGGGCTGGATTAGATGGGATATTGGGAAGGAATTCCTCCCTGTGAGGGTGGCGAGGAGCTGGGATGGAATTCCCAGAGAAGCTGTGGCTGCCCCATCCCTGGAAGTGTTCAAGGCCAGGTTCGACCGGGCTTGGAGCAACCTGGTCTAGTGGAAAGTGTCCCTGCCCATGGGACTGGATGGCCTTTAAGGCTCCTCCAACCCAAATCCTTCCAGGGTTCTGTGATTCTCCCAGAGCCCACTTGGCAGCCTCAGTTCAGAGATGGATTTGAGAGACTGTTACACTTGATGGGTTCTCCTTGTCCCTTTCCTCTTTCCGTGGCCTGCTTTTGACCAGTCTGTGGTTGTGGGCCATTAGCAACTTGAGTCATTTAACATTTTCTAATCACTCTTTTAATCTCCAAAGCCAAGTGTAGCTATGGAAAGTGTTTCTGTGCCTGGCACAGTAGCTTTTGCTCCTGGGATGCTCTGTGCTGTGAGAATGCTGAGTGCTGCTCTTTCTGCCCAGGTTTCAGTGATGGAATATGTCACTGCCGTTGTGTGCCTTGGATTCCCACTGCTCACCGTGGATGGCCCCAGAGGGGTAAGGACCAGGTGGAGCTGTTGAAAGAACTCTGCTTTTCTTTAAACCTCCCTACATTGTTTCATGGAATCAGGCTTGGAAGTCCAGTGAAATTGGCATATTTTTTTCAGAATATCTGTGTGATTTGTCTTTGAAGGAGGTGTTGCGTTTAGAGTAGAGACTGTTGCATTCCTGATGGGATTCTTGATGCAATAGCAGGTGTGAGAGGTGCTATCTGTGCTTGTCTCGGCTGTGACCTGTTTTTGCTGGACGTGTAGATCCCTCGTTAACCTTGCCCTGGGTCCCTCATTAACTGTATCATTTGGCACCAGAGCTGGTTTATTCCTTTATGAGCTGAGCAGTGTGTGACTGTCTTGGGAATAATTAGAGCTGTGCAAATGCAGTGGCTAATTCTGAGGGTGTTGGAAATCCATCTGGGAGGTGTTTGCTGGAGCAGTTTTCATCTGGACTCAGTACAGCTGTCAATCCCATCGAGATTAACCCCAAGTGCCTCTTCAGGTGTTCAGCTCCAAAGATTCTTCATCCTGGCTCAGCCCTTCCAGATTGCAATTCCCTGTGCTCTTGCAGGATGTTGACGACCCCCTCCTGGAGATGAAGACCCCTGTCCTCTTCGTCATTGGGCAGAATTCCCTGCAGTGCAACATCGAAGCCATGGAGGATTTCCGGGAGAAAATCCGGGCAGACAACAGCATGGTGGTGGTGGGGGGAGCAGATGATAACCTCAGGTAACACCCTGTCAGGTGGATACTCTCTTTTCCCAGGAATTCTGGGCAACATCTGGGCGTGCTGTGTAAATAAACCCCAGATTTGGTACTGGAACCAATTGGGAATGGCATGAAAATGCTCCATACTTGGGTGAGTTTGGAATAATTGCACCAAAAAGCTGAGCCACTTGTGTATGGGAATGGGGTTGCCTGATCTAGAGCTGAGCCCAGAGCACAGATCAGGTTTTAGAGCATCGTATGAATCAGAAATCTCTAGTGGGAAAAATCAGTAAAGGAGAGGAAAGAAAGAAAGATAAAATTCTGATGCTGGGTCTGGAGAATGAGCTCTCAAGTGTCAGATTTGCTTTGGAAAATGCTTTGGGATGCTGAATATTTTTTCTCAAAGTTTGTCTTGGCACTTCTGAGGGATCAATCTCATCCTTCCAGTAGTTGGTGCTCTTGGGTTGTGACATGAAGGCTCTTACTCAGGCCTTACTCAATGTGTAACTGGGTAAGGGACCCACCTTGTGTCACTTGAATCTTTCTCTCAGGTGAGGATGTTGTGAGCATGGAAGTGGAAAACCAAACATGTTGATTTCCATCTGTTTTTATTTCCCAGGATAAGCAAAGCCAAAAAGAAGTCAGAAGGCCTGACCCAGAGCATGGTGGACAGGTGCATCCAGGTAACCATGGGGATCTTCCCTTCACACCTCCAAAAAAAGGGGTAATCCCTGCTGAAATGTCTCAATGCCCAAAGGTTCCAGCCGGGATTGGTTGGATTGAAGGGAATCTGTCTCCTGAGGGGAATTTGGAAGTGGCTGTTTCAGTAGAGATGTGAGATTCCTGGTGGTGCACCTTAAACAAGGAGCAGTTTCCTAAGTCTCTCAAGGGACACAGGTGGTATTTTTGGGGAGTTTGAAGAAACCATCATATTTCTCTCCCAGGTGTCCGAAATCAGCAGAGTGTGAGTTTTAATGAGAAAACCAAAGTTCGTCTGTGAGGTTTTAGATGTTCTCCCTGTGGAATATTAGACCTCCAGAGCCTTATCCATTTGTCCCTTTGGGAATCTCATTCTTTGATTTGTCTGTGAGTTCACAGGGAATCTTCTTGTGGGATATTAAACCTCTAGAGCCTTATCCATTTGTCCCTTCAGGAGTCTCATTCCTGGGTCTGTCTGTGAGGTTTTAGGGATTCTTCCTGCGGAATATCAAACCTACAGAGCCTTATCCATTTATCTTTTTGGGAATCTTATTGCTCCTTCGCTTCAAGCTGTGAAGATCCATTGTTAGAGACCTGCCCACCTCTTAATCCAGCTATTTATTCCCTCCTCCCTAGGATGAGATAGCTGACTTCCTGACTGGAGTGCTGACCCGAGCCGAGAGCCACTCGGGCTCCGACCCCCGGGACCTGGATGCTGAGAAGAAGAAAAAGCCCCGTGACTCCACCAGGAGGGATCTATCCTTTGACTTGCCAGAAAGGAACAGCAGACCTACCTCCCCCGCAGCCAAAGTGCCAGCCTCGCCCTCAGGATCAGAGGTGGGAGCTTTTCCCAGGGTAATTCCAGCTGGGAAAGGCTGAGGTTGTGTAAAGAGGTACCTCTGTGCCACTGAAATATGTGGTGAGAGCTGTGATTAGTGTTGAAGATGGAGGTAAGAGGATATGGAGGAGTGATGGCCTCAAGTTGTCCCAGGGGAGGGTTAGATTAGATATTAGGAAAAAGTTTTCATGGAAAGGGTTGTAAAGCATTGGAAGAGGCTGCCTAGGGCAGTGGTGGAGTGACCATCCCTGGAAGTGTTCAAAAAAGACATGGTTGTGGCACTTGAGGATGTGTTTAGTGGTGACTGTGGTGGTGGGTTATGGTTGGACTTGATGATCCTAAAGGTTTTTTCCAGCCTTAACAATTCCATTGTTCCAATAGCTTGTGGTGAGACAAATGAACCTTCAGAGATAGGTGTGCTCCAGCTGAAGGATTCCTGACACTCAGGGTTAAGACTGACTTGAGGAAACGTTGGGATAAGAGGTGTCCCTCTCTTCCAGCAGGACTTATCCAGCGTCTCCAGCAGCCCCACTTCCAGCCCCAAGACCAAAGTGGCCACCGTGTCCCTCCAGAAGCCCCCCCCGGTGGGCACCACACAGCTCCTCAAGAGGCAGGTGCCGAGGGCAGACACAGTCCTGACACACAAGCAGGCACAAGGTAATTCCCTGCAGCTTTCCCACCCTTTTAGCATCCAGATTTCTGGTCTTTTTCTGTCCTAGTGTGTGGAGGTTTTTGTCTTCAGAGTCCTGTCTTGAATTCCAAGCTCCCCGTGGCAGCTTTTTCTCCAGCTCAGTCCCTATCACTGCCATCTGAAGGGATTGGAGGGTTGGAATTATGTTGGGAATTATGTTTGTGGAGCTTGTGGAGTCTTCCTGCTGTTGGGGAGTGGGAAGGACTTTCACTTTGGCTCATCAAATCCCTCTGTAGCCTTACTCTAATCCTTTTGGAAGTGGGAGCCCCTTGTCCAGTGTCATGAATCCTTGAAGGCTCCCTGGGAAGAGACTGAAGGTGCTCAGGAGAGAATAAAGATGCTCAGGTGATGTTTGAGGCTGTTGAATTGAGACTGAAACTGTGGGATTTAGGGAATTATAGAGTGATCTTGCAGTAAATGACTGTGGAAAACCCGCTCTGAATAAGAACCCACCCTATGGAGTTTTGTGTCCTGTTAGTGTTGATTTAAAACCTTTCTGTGCAGCTTCATTGTGGTGGTGAATGCTTGGAGTGTAGGAAGTGGTTTTGTGGATGAGGATCCTCCTGGCAAATCCCTGGGCAATAGTTCTCCATCCTTCCTCCTCTCCTTATTTCTTTGCCCAGGGCAGACCTGAACAGGCTCATTGTTGTCTCCTGTGACCTTCCACATCCTCTGAAGCCTTTTCCTAATTCAGGGATAGACTCCGAGAGAAAGCTGAAGCTTGCATTTTCCTTAATTTCTCAGACAATGGACTGAAGGATTGTATTTCTTTGTTGTTGTAGCTGAGGGAAACAGTTTCCAGGTAGCACATGGGAGGCAGGAGGAGGGTCTGTGGGTCTTTTTGGGTCTTTGGCTGTGTCGCGGCTCTCTGGTTTAGTCAGCAATGCTGCTACTCCTGGCTGGAGCTGCTGAGCGATCTGCTGGCTCACGTCTCCCAGCTGCTCTCAGCTCCTTGGTGCAACTGAGCCAAGCTTAGCTGTGCTCTTCTAGCCAGGCCTGCTCTTGTTTCCAGGGCCTTTTCACAGTGGCTGTGGGGCTGGAGAGGGCTCCAGGTGAGAGGTGGGATGAGGAAGAGGTGGCTGTGTCTCCGTTGTGCCTGTGGCTGGATGAGTTATGTCCAGAGCTCTGTCTCTGCTCTGAGGTCTGTCTGTGGTGTCCCTGGAGCTCCCTGTCCCCTCCAGAGATCCTGTGATCCTGTAATTCTCTCTGATTCATTTCAGCTCAGTTTGCTGCTTTTCTGAAACAAAACATGCTGGTGAGGAAAGCTCTTCCTCCTGGCACCTCTTCGTGTCTCTTTGGTGAGTATCCTCTCACTTCCCGCTGTCTCTCTTCCTATCTCCCTCCTCTCTGTCTCTGCTCCCTTCTTCCATCATCTTCCTCTCCCCTTGCATTGATTTGGGGATGTGGCCCAATGTGTCCCCTTGTCCCCCTGCTTTTTGCTTCCTCTTTGCTGTATTTGGAGCTGGAGCCAGGGACCCACTTTACCCGGGAGCTGTGACTTTTCCCGAGCTCTTCCTTGTTCCCAGTGGATAAAGGCAGTGTCTGGCAGCTGGTTTGCTCTGATGGACTAAAGCTTTGTGCACGAGTTTAGCCCTTTTTCTTTGCTGGGGGTGAGAAGGGGACATGGACATCAATCTGAAGAGACCATGTGTGGTTGTGGTGGAGCATCCCAGACACGTGGGAGAGAAACAAGGGACAGCCAAGTGACTCGGAAGGGACACGTGGAGCAGCTTTGCTTGGTCTGAGGGAATTAGAGCAGAGAGGTCAGGGAGAGGGGTGGCTTTGGGAAGCTGTGATAGATCGGGGAGAGGGATACTGTCTGGACCAGGAGACATGTGGAAGTGAGTGTTCCGTAGTCCTGGAGTCTCTCAAGTTGAGCACAGAGGTAACTGAGTGTGTCATGCTCTGAGGGTTTGGAATCAAGGGGTGAAATCCATAGTATGTGAAGATGTGTTTTACCATCACGAATGACAGTGAACGTGTGGATCTGGGGTTAGGAGGGCAGGCAAAGTGGAAATCCAAGGATTTGGGAGGCTGTGGTGGTGTCATATGAGTATGTCAGTACTCCATTAGGGTGCTGAGAGCTGACATGGGTGAGAAGTTCCTCTGCCACTCCAAATGCTGTTGCCTTTAACTCTCCAACCATAGTAATCAACCCCTGAGGCAGGTATTGCCCCAGGCTGGTGGTTTGAAAGGTTTCTTTCCCTCTTGAGCCTGGTTTAGGGGTTTCTTTCTCCCTGGAGCCTCGCTTAGAGCTCTCCCCTGTGCCATGAGGGGAGAGAGCACACTTGGAGCCCTGCAGGGGAATCCCCAGCTGGTGGGAGCTGTGGAGAGCCTGGCACAAGCCTGGGGGGTCTGTTCATAACTTCAAAAGCCAGTTAAAATCTCTGGGCTTGTTAATGCCTGAGATGTGAGGCAGGAAGGGGGGTGGAGCTTCATGGATCCACAAGGAAGAACAGGGTCCTCCCTGGAGTGTTGGGAACACAGAGGGACGTTGGGTCACTGCTTGTTGATGCTTTGAGGGACACCTGACACCTGTGCATGTGCCTTTCACTGTCCTGCTTGGCTGGTGGCCCTTGGGTGGGGCTGTGGGGCCTGCAGGCTGTGCACGGCTCCGAGGACTCTCTGGATGCATCTGGGTCTGGATGGTGCATGTTTGGAGGAGGGCAAAGGTATGGAAGTGAACAGGCCTCAGGTCCAGCCATGGAGAGCAGGACAGCAAGCTTGGCACTTGTCTTGGGGACCAGAGCAGCCCCGAAATGCTTGGAGTTGCCTGAAATTTCGGGATTTGACTGCAATCCTGTCCTACATCCACAGTTCTGAGGTGTGTAGGTGGTACACAGTGTATAAATATATACGTACACTCACATATCTATATCTATTTTATACAATATATCTGCACCTGGATATTTATAAATAAAAAGGGATGTACATCTTGGCCTCTGGGCTGTGGAATACATGGCTTGGATGCCCAGGACCATCTGGATACAGGGAATTACCAGCATTTCAGGCTGGACTGGATGATCGTGGGGGATGCTGGATGGGCAGGATGTGGCAGCTCATGGCTATGTCTTGTTCCTGAGCTGTTGTGGGTCCCCTGTGCTTTTTCACAGGCTTTGGCCCTGGGAAGTTTATGCTTTAGGGAGGATGGAATGGATGTGACACATCAAGGATGTGGCAGCAAAATGACACATTGGTGTGGAAGAGAACTCTCATCATGTGGGTACCAGTGTGGGACTTTGAGGGGCTTGGCTTTGCTGCAGCACCTTTTCTGCTTTGCTTGGTGCCTCCCAAAAACCTGCCCAGCTCCAGGAAGAATAATAGGTGTGCAAATCCCTTGGCTGTGTTGGAGGAGCAAGTAGGCTGAGCTCTGATCCTGCACCATCTCTGCAAGTCTCCACCTTGATCCCCTCACCTGGAAATTAGGGATGTTGGAGGGGCCTTTTGCCAGGATTTGGATGTGCCACACTTTGAAATGAAAAGTGTTGATGCGGAGGTGTGGTATCACTGTCCACATCCATTTCCCTTCTCTGCAGAGGCAAGACAGATGTTACATCCCATCCTGCCTTAGCCTGTGAGTAGCTTAAGCCAAATCCTGGCCTTAACTCAGCGCAGGACAGGCAGGAGCCAGCTGAGGTGGAAAGGAAAGCGTGTTCCTGGTGCATGGGAGTGGGCAAGGCTGACATGGAGGGAGCTGAGGAGGTGTGTGCATGGGCATGTGTCCCTCCTGTGCCCAGAGGAGCAGCGCTGACCTAGAGGTGCTCAAACAGCTCCTTCTGTGTCCCCCAGTTCCGGTGCCAGAGCCCTCGGAAGGGGCTGAGAAAGATGATGTGCGTTTGCAGCTGAAGAGGCACCAGCCCCCCAGCCCGACCCAGTGCTCCAAATCCTCCAAACGAGCCAAAATCAAGGTGACCATTGTCTCCCACGGGGATGCTGCTGCCATGGGCACCGGAGCTGCCCTCACCACCCAGGCAGAAAGTGAGTTGTGGCTGCACAGCTGCTTCTTAACCCAAAAATGGGGCCCTGGCTGTGCCCAGACCTGCCCTCAGGGGCACCTGCAGGGAGGGGAGGGAGCTATGATTTATTGACCTATTGCTGCTATTTTTGGAGGAGTTTGCTGCAGAAAAGGTGGTGGCTCAAGGTGTGAGTGGCTTGGGGGCAGCTGGGGGAGTGTGACATGTTGGGGCTTGACAGGAGCCTGTTTTCCATAGCGGTTGGAATTGCACATTCCAGCAGAATGCTTGGCTGCAGCCTGGAGCTGGGAGGTGAATTTTACACCTTCCTGTGGTCTTACACCTTCCTCTGGTTTTACACTTTCCTCTGGTCTTACTCCCTCCTTCCTCTGAGTGTGGAGCTGCTGCTGGAAGCAGGATGCTGGTCCTGCTGGACCCCTTGCTCCACGTAGGTCAGGTGCATCTCTGGTTCTGCTCCTCCCACCTGGAATATGCTCCTGCTTTAGGGATGGCAACTATGTTCCTCCCTTTGGAAGACCTTTGTGTGTTCAGACACTTCAGCCCCGTGGGGCCTGGAGTCTGGCACAGCACACAGTTGACGCACTTATAAAAATCCCAGCTTTCCTACCTCTGCATCTGGGAAGACCCACCACAATACATCCTATATCCAAGGAGAGGTGATGTGCTCCATCTTCTTCCCCTTGAGCCTTTGGAAGAGAGGCCAAAAGCTTTGGCTGCTGTTCCCTGTGACCCTGAGGATGTTTTCTTGTCTGGAGTGCGTGTTTTCCTCCTGCCAGAGCTCCAGATCCATAGGGTTATGGACTGAAAGTGTCTCCGTTCTGCTCAGAAATCAGAGCTTTTCCAAGCTGAGAAATAATTCTGCTCCTTTCCAAGCACCTCTTTGCTAATTTAACAGTTGTTTTAAACTGTGAAAGTACCTAAATCCACATCATTTTGGAAGGTTACAGTTGATCTTCGGGCAGCTTTGAAAATCTCTGCTTTCTGGAGTCTTTTTTATTTTATTTTATTTAATTTTCCAAACTTTACTTCTTTTCACAGAAAGGAAATGAATTACAGAAGTAAAACATGAACCAAAACAAGAATTCCCTCTTACCCGGTGTGAGCAGGAGGAAAGCACAAGACAAACACAGTTGTATCCCAAAAAACACTGCAATAAACAAATCTCGTGACTCGTCGCATCCCTGTGTATTTTGTAAAGTGTCTTTAATTAAAGAATCCTTACAAAATCCATCAACCAAATCCCAAAAATCCATTGAGGTGGTTCAACTGTGCCTTGATGAACTTAGGAGGGGATTAGTGGAGACAATGTTTAGGAGAGAGATTTGGATTTGGTGTCGAGGGGCTGAGATTCCCGAGACTTTGGAAGCTGATTCCTTCA
Source organism: Lepidothrix coronata (assembly GCF_001604755.1). NCBI lineage: Eukaryota > Metazoa > Chordata > Aves > Passeriformes > Pipridae > Lepidothrix > Lepidothrix coronata. The sequence goes on from NW_016690377.1 coordinate 40,566, forward strand.
ATCTTGGCTGTCGTTCCACAGCAGTTTTGATTGGACTTTGTTCTTTGGGATGTGTGTTTTTCCTGGAGAAGATGTTCTGGGGGCAGGATGAGCCCATGGCCGCGCCTGTGGGTACTTGTGTGAGAGGGGGATCCCTAAAAATTCCCTAAAGCCCCGTGGAGGAGGGAAAATGAGGATTGTCCTTTTTCTCTTGCAGTTGTCTCCGGAAAGTCGGTGCCCATGGCCGTGTCTGGAGCAAAGGAGCTCTCGGGGCTGCTCTCCACCCCCAGGTGAGTGGGAATTTGGGATTTATGAGCTGTGGGTCTCTTTGACAGGAAACACCACAACAGGGGCAGTCCTGCATATGGAGCTTTCTGGTTTCTTACTTCTCACTGGAATGTTCTGCCATGTGGCAGGAGGCTTTTGGGTTCCTGAAAACTCATTGTCACCTGGGAGTCGAACCTGTGAATGGCAGAAATGGGCAGAAGTAGAAGGTATTGTGGCTGTTGGGTTATGTTTTATGTAGTTCCCCAAATTCAGGTTATTTTTTGAATGACTGGGGTGGCTTTAGCAGAAATTCAGTGTTTAATCCTTCCTTTAATTCCCTTTGACAGTCAAACTTTTATTTTCCCAAAGACAGGGAAAAGCCTCAAAGTGACTCATGAAGGTCATTAACTGCCCATAGGGATTTCTGTTGGGGGATGAATCTCATGTTGATGCCTGTTTTCCCTTCTAATTCAAACCCAAACTGTGGGCAGCCAGACTCTGACTGATCTTGTTGCCCAGAGAGACTGTGGATTCCCCATCCCTGGAAGTGTCCAAGGCCAGGTTGGACAGGGCTTGGAGCAACCTGGTCTGGTGAAAGATGTCCCTGGGTGGAACTGGATTTGAGGTCCCTCAAATGGGACCCAAAATGTTTTGAGATTCTATAATCTGGGAGAGGAGAAGAGTTGTTTTAAATAGAAAGTAGGTTTTAAACAGGAAGAGTGTCGCTTTGGGGTCAATGACTTTTGTGTAGGGTGACCCAGAGAGGTGCACGCTTGTAACAAGCCCTTCCAGTTTGGAAATCCATGGATTTTGTCACAGGTGCTCCTACAGTGGAATAGGGAAACTTCCCTTGGACTTGATTATCTTAAAGGCCTTTTACAACAACCTTAACAATTCCATGATTCTCTTGCTTTGTGTTTTTGTAGCTCAACTCCCTTCCTTCAGGAGTCCTGCTGGTTGTTTGGGTTGGTGCCATCTGTGTCCCTGTGCGGTTTGTCACTGACAGGAACCTCTTCTCTTTTAGGCTGAGTTCAGCAGCAGAGGCGTCACTAAGCCCCGCTCCAGCTGGAATTCCCAGTAGCACAGCTCCCAGTGCATTCCATGCCCTGCAGAGCAGGCTGGTGGCCAGCAGCACCCACGGCCTGCAGGCCCAGCCAGCCAGTGCCCTCCAAGGTATCCACCTCCCTATGTCTGTCCCGGGAAGGTAAAAGGTAAACCAGGTTCAAAATCACTCAGTGGAGGCTCTTCCTTGCATTCCCTGGTTGCTTTGGGTCTGGTTGAGGCAGGATTTGTAGGGATTTGCTGTGGAAGATGCAGTGGGATGCAGCAGCTGACCTGATAATTGTGTCACTTGTATGTAATGATGCCTTGAAACACCAAACCTGACCTCTTCTTGCATCTTGGGTTTCACAAGTGACCCCATTTATAGCTGCAGCAGTGGAATGAAGCTGTGCTAGGGGGATTTAGGTGGGATATGGGGAAAAGGTTCTTTCCCCAGAGAGTGGTTAGGCACTGAACAGGCTCCCCGGAGTTTGGTCGTGGCCCCAAGGCTGGCAGAGCTCAAGCAGTGTTGGGACAATGCTCTCAGGGACACGGTGGGATTGTTGGGGTGTCTGTGCAGGGCCAGGGGTTGGATCCATGATCCTTGTGGATCATCCAACTCAGGATATTCCATGATTCTATGAAACATGTGGCACTATGTGTGTAGAGCAGCTTGGAGGATTCCCACCAACCTCGGGAATCCAGGTTTCCAGCCATGGGACACACCTGGAATTTCATGCTGCTGAATTCTCCAAGCCTGATTTGATTCTTTTCCTGGATTTTTTTCTTTTTTAGGAGCAGCATCTGCCAGCAGCCTGCTCCAAGGGCTGAGCTTCAGCCTGCAGGACATTGGGACCAAGGCATCCGCCCTCCCTGCCAGCATGGCTGCTGCTGGGCCACCTGTGCAGGTATCCACTGGAGATCCCACAGGGAAGCTGTGTGCAGGCCGGAGTTAGAGGGAACTTGGACAAGGCCCTGTTTGCTCCAGGACCAGGAGAGATGAGGAGGGGAGGCTCAGTGACAGGTCTAGAGAAGGGGTCTGTGGGAAGGTGTTTCTAGGCAGCCTTCTAGAAAATGCTGAGTTGGAGAATGGATTTAGAGGAATCAGGGATCATTCTCCTGGATATTCTGGGAAAACACACACCTGTGACCTCTCACTGCACTGCTCATCTCTTCAGTGTGAGTTGATTTCATAAGTGGCTTCATTTGGAGTGGGCTCAGTTTCTCCCAGTCATAGTATCAAGCCGAAATGAGATGTGCAAACTGGAAGGGACAAGTTTACTAGCATTTAGACCTGTGTGTGACCAAGAAAAAAGTGGGAAAACCATGACCTCTAACACCTCTGGCTTCTGTGGGAGGGAGAGGCTGTGCCACCGCCTCATCCCCTTTCTTTCCAGGTGCTCAGTGCTGCTGCTTGTCCTTGCAGAGCTCAGCTGTGAAGGCTCCCACAGCCCTGCAGAGCCTCAGTGCCATCACCACAGACACAGGCACCATCGTCCGCACCATCCCTGTGCCCACCTCCCTGGCCCTGGGGGCCTCAGCCAGCGGGAAGCCCTCGGCCATCCACCAGCTGCTGACCAATGGGGGGCTGGCCAAGCTGGCCAGCAGCCTGCCAGGGTTGGCCCAGATCTCCAACCAGGCAGCAGGTGAGGGACATGGGGGCAGGGAGGCATCTGGAACACCCCCGAGAGTGAGGAAGAAGGAAGGACTGGGCTGGAACACCCCAACACCCTGAGAGTGAGGGATAAGGAGGCAGGGAGGTGCCTGGAGCACCCTGAGGGTGAGGGAGAAGGGGGGCTGGAAGGTGATCCAGGTGCCTGGAGCACCCCGAGACCAGCGTTCCCAAACCTTTTTCCTTATGGACAACCACATGTGCTGGCAGTTTCCAAGGAGCCGCTTCTGATGAAAAGGCTTCTGGTGCCCCCCAAGCTGCTGATTGTGGCTTCCACTATCCCTCTGTCTCAGGGACATCTCCCATGTGTGTTTTCCAGGCCTGAAGGCGCCCACGACCATCACTGTGACCCTGCGAGGGCAGCCCGGCCGTGTGAGCACCCTGAGCCAGGCGGCCATGGGGATGATCCAGCCCCAGCTGGAGGAACAGCCCATGCAGACACAGGGCCCTCAGGTAATCTGGGACACCCTTCCCCACAGAACATGTCCATCACTGCTCACCTGAGCTGTTTCTGACTGTCGCAGTCCAAGGGCAGGTGTGGCTGTGGTGGGGAAAGTGTTCTCGGTCACATCTCTTGGGTGTGATGAGTTGGTGATTTGCTGAGGTGGTTGAGAAGATCCAAGTCATCATCATGTCTGTGTCAGGGTTGATTGTGCTTGATATCACAGAATCATGGACTGGTTTGGGTTGCAAGGGACCTTAAAGCTCATCCCATTCCACCCCCTGCCATGGGCAGGGACATCTTCCACTAGACCAGGTTGCTCCAAGCCCGATCCAGCCTGGTCTTGGACACTTTCAGGGATCCAGGGGCAGCCACAGCTTCTCTCGGAATTCCATCCCGCCCCCTCCCCACCCTCACAGGGAAGAATTCCTTCCCAATATCCCATTTAACCCTACCCCCTGACAATTGGAAGCCATTCTGCCTTGCCCTATCCCAAGTCCCTCTCCAGCTCTTGGAGCCCCTTTAGGCACTGGAAAGAGCTCCAAGGTTTTTGCAGGGCAACCTGTGCCAGGGCCTCCCCACTCTCCCAGGGAACAATTCCCAATGTCCCATCTAAACCTTCCCACACTAATACTGCACCAAGGGAATCTCCAGCTAGACTTGGAAAACTGCCATCAGCATGTTACTGAATCCCCAGGTAAAAATTACCCTTCAGGTGAAGCCTTTGGGTGGAAGTTGGGTGAGTACAAAGAGCAGCAGCCAGAAATCCTTTGTTTGTCCTGTTAGAGCTGACATTGCATCTGTCATTGCTGGGAGTTCCCATGCAAAATCATGGTTTACTGCTGGTTAAAGCTCAGATTTGGGAGCATCCACATCTTTCTGAGTTTCTTTCAGTCACTGAGCTTAGAACCTGGCTAAGGCAGAGCTCAGAATCCCGAGCTGGTGCCCCTCAGATCCCCCCTGAGCACCAGAGGAGTAATTTGTGTAGGTCTGAAACTCCTCCATGTGGGAAACAGCTTTTGTGCTTTTCAGTAAACATCAGAGCTGCTGTGCTTCCCTTCATGTCCTTGTTACCTTTGAGACCCCCTAAATACCCAGAAGTGATGGAACTTGACACAGATTGACTCCAGGGTTGAGTGGTTTAGGGAAGGGTTAATTTTTTATGTGGTGCCACTTGAAAGTGGATATTTGATCCTGAGCTGTGACTTTTCCCTACAATGCTGAGGTTGTGTGTTCAAGGCAGGGCTTAATTGTGTGGCGGGTGTAAGAGTTGCTTCAAAAGCAAACTGAAAGCTGCCTTTTACAGGAAATGGGGTGAGCTGTGTGTTTTTGTAACTAATTATAGCCCTTGACATCAGCTCCCTGTCCCTCTGGCGCAAAGGGTTACGTAATCCAGGGCTTCCTGGAACGGACTGGATTTACAAAAGGCTTTGGGGGATAATGCTGAGGGCTTAAACTCTTGTGTTTTCAGCAGTAGCCAGAGCTATTGTTGGTTGTTCCCTTTGAAATTCCAACTGGGCCTTTGCAGGAAGCTGGAAGCCATTTCAACTGGTCGCAGATTTCAACTGTGCCTGGAGCATCTGAGCTGCACTTTGAGGGGGTAGCTTTCCTTCCCCCTAGGCATCAAACAGGAGGGGAATCTGAGTGGTCTGGGAGTAGAGTGGTGCCAGTTTTCGTTGTTTTGGTTTCCCTGCCTGGGTTGTGCCAGCGCTGGGGTTTGTTTTGGGGTCTCACTCTGGAGAGTGGACCGGGCCAGGTCCTTCTGTTCAGTCTGGAAGAGCTGAAGGGTGCAGCATTGGGATAATCCCAGTGCTCTCTGTGTCCCCATCCCAGGCTTGGCTCAGCTGCACCTCAAGCCCTTGATTTTTGCTTCACATGAAGCAACATTTGCTTCACATGAAGCAACATTTGCTTCACGGCCAAGATGCTTTTGGGGGGCACAATTCCCATCAGCTCCCAGGGTGAGCACCGTGTCCCCCACTGCTGATCCTCTCCCCTTCTCCACAGTGACTGCCACCAGCCCCATGAAGACCCTCTACGTCATGTCAGCCGCCAGGCTCTCAGCTCTCACCAAGCCTGGGATGAGTGAGGCTCCTGCCATGCCCCTCACACTTCTGGGCATCCAGCCTTCCTCCTCCTTCTGTTCCTCCTCCTCCTCCTCCACTGGTGCCCTCCCCTTTGCCACCCTGGTGCACCCCAAGGTGGGACCTGCCCTGCAAAGCCCCTCCAGGATGCTCCTCCTGACCATAGGGAAGGGTGACAGGGCCCTGGGACACCTCAGGGAGGGGGTCAGCCTAGCCAAGAGCCACGTCCTGGGGCCCCTGGAGACCCTGGGGAGGGCTCCCCCCATGGTGGACAACGGCAGCACCATCATCCACCCCAGGGAGCCTCAAGCCAACAGACACTTAGTGTGCATCCTCAGGCTGGACAGCTCCTCCAGCATCACCTACCAGCCGCAGGGACCCCAGGGACCCACAGGAAGGCTGAGGGGTGGGAAAGGAGCAGCCCCCTGGGCAGAGGGGTGATGTTTTTCTGGGTTTGTTATTGTTTAATAAAAATTTCCTTTTTTATTCTTCTGTGCTGAGTTTGCGGCCACAGCCCCTCCAGAGGCAGCTGGGGGGAACTTGGGGTGAGGGTGGATTTCTGGAGTTGTAGAGAAACAGAGGGACAAAATAGGAATGGATCCAGGGAAGGATCTACATTGTAGGTCCTGGGAGCAGGGGTGCAGCTCCTCCTCTACCTCCCTTACAGAATCAGGGAATCATGAGCAGGATCATCCATCCATCTCCGGGCCCTGCACAGACACACCAGCAATCCCACCCTGCCCCTGAGAGCATTGTCCAAACACTCCTTGAGCTCTGGCAGCCTTGGGGCTGTGACCACTGCCCTGGGGAGCCTCTTCAGTGCCCACCCACCCTCTGGGGGAAGAACTTTTTCCTGATATCCAACCTAACCCTGCCTGGCACAACTCCAGCCGTTCCAGGGTCCTGTCACTGGTCACAGGGGGCCTGGGGAGTCTCCAAAAATCCAGGCAAGGAGGGATGAGAATGACCATCAACTGGCTCAGCCCGGGCAAAACACAAACCTCCAGCACTCATTTTGCTCCCTTTTTATAGGTGTGTATATAAAATATATATAGAACTATGTGATATGTAATTAAGTCACCACCATAACAAGGTTGGATACAAACAGCTCAAGATCAAGAGTAAAGAGTAAAAATTACTCGGTCCAGACTGTCCCCTCTCAGCCCTGAAGCAGTGATGGCCCTGGCACTTCCCGGTGGGGCATCCTGGCTTCTCCCTCCTCCAGAGGGAATGCTGCTGGCTGGGATGGAATTCCTACAGCTTGGTGTGGCGGTGGAAGGCTGGCATGTGCTGGGAGCCATAGGAATGGTGGCTGTGCCATGGGTAGGACCGGTGGCGCAGGGAATTCCTGTAGGAATTGGGGTAGTGCCTGGGGCCGGTGCCCAGCGGCCGGCACAGCTCCGGGGGCTGCGTGGAGCCCACCACCAAGGGGCTGGGAAAGGCCGGGATGACAAAGGGGTTGGCAGAGAGCGCAGGGGCCACAGGCACACCCTGAGTTTTGAGGTGCTCCAGGGGGCTCCCGAAGGTTGGCGGGAAGTGTAGTGCAGCAAAGCTGGGACTGGCCACCACGGCCTTGGGCTTGGCCAGCCCGCGGTGGCCCCCTGGGGGGCTGGAGCCCATGTCCCTGCCCTCGGCCTCCCTGGGGAAGGGGGACATGGCGCCGAATTTGGGGCCAAAGGGCTCCTCGTCATCCTCCTCCTCCTCCTCATGGCCATGCCTGGCCCTGGCAGCGGGTCTGGGTCTGGGGGGCACCCAGGCCTGCACGGCAGCCCCCTGGCTCTCCCACACTTTGCTCCGCAGGTCCTGGGGCTGCTCTGACTCTGGGAAGGCAGGAGGCGGCTCCAAAAAATCCTTCAGGTTGGAGAAGTACCCCCAGAGCGGATGGGGGGCACTGGGCGGGAGCCCCTCGCTGCGGTAGGCATGGAAGTAGCCGGTGAACACAGCAGGTGCCGGACCCCCATTCTCGGCCCGGGGGCACCCCTGGGTGTCTGTGCCCCCGGGGGATGCGCTGGTGGAGGGTCCCACCTCATTCCTGATGCTTGGAACTGTATCCTGAGCTCCCGAGGGCTCTGGGCTCCTCTCCGGGGCCGGCCGGGGCGGGTTGTGACTGGTGGTGGCAGTGCTTGGTGCCCACCGGCCCTCGAGGCAGTGGCGTTTGTGGCAGCGCCGGGACTCAGCCTCGCTCACCTGGGCCAGCAGCTTCTTCTTGGCTAGCGGGGACATGATGGGGTGGTTCCCTTTGGAGTAGAAGCTGGAGAAAAGGCACTTGTAGGTCTCACTATGGGTCTGGCAGGGGCTGGGACGCCCCTCCGAGGGGCTGGGGGTCGGGATTGCCAAGCTGGAGCAGTGGGGTGGCATTGCTGGGATGGATCCCTGGGCCACCCGGCCCCGCTCTGGGATGTCCCGGGTGTCCTCGGTGCCAGCTGCCACCTCCGTTTTCACCTTGTCCAGAGGCATCTGCAGGCAGAGGGAGTTACTGGGAGGTGGGTGCTGCATCCCGGGATGGGCTCCTGGATCCCCCAACTTCATTCCCCCTTTTCCACTCCCTTTTTCCAACCACCCTCCACTCCCTTTTCCCAGTAATCCACATTCCTCCTTGCTCTTCCCTGCGCCTCACCCCAGTGGGTGAGGGATGGACATGGGGGTCCGAGGCTGTTCCCAAAACTTCCAGAGGAGCCACACACCTGCTCCCTGCCCTTCTCCTTCCTGGCCCTCTTGCTCTTGTCATCCTTGGAGCCCTTGTACTGCTTGCGAGGTTTGCTGGGGGGCAGCGGCTTGTCCTCCTCCCCCTTGAGGTGCCGCACGTAGGGAAGGACCAGCCTGTGGGCGGGGGGGGGGGCCACAGTGAGAACTGGCCCTGAGAGGGAGAGCTGAGGCCCAGGAAGGGATAGACACCCCCCCAATCCCCCTTGTGTGCCCACCTCTCGTAGTGGCGCCGGGTGCAGGTGGCAGCGCTGGTGCTGCCAGGGCTCCCCCCGAGCTCATCGTACACGTTCTTCCAGAGCCGGCGCCCTGTCACCTGCACGGGGAGGGAGGGGTGCCACCGGGTGCTCAGGGGACAGCCTGGTACCCAGGGGACATCCCAATGCCCAGGAGACATCCTGACACCCGGGGACATCCTGGCACCCAGGGGACACTCCTACAGTCAGGGGACACCCTGACACCCACTGGACACCAGCACCTCCAGACACCACTTACCAGCTCATAGGCTCCCAACTTCTCCACAGCTTTGTAGATCTTCCAGAGGTTAACTGGCAATAAAGAGGAGAGGCCGAGGGTCAGGGGGACATGGGGGGTCTCCCTGTCCCCAGGGGATTTGGGGAGTCCATACTCTGCTTGAAGCCGAGGTGCGGGATCCTCTCAATGGGGGTGTGTCGGTCCTTCATGAACTTGTAGAGACTGACCAGAAAAGCCTCCTCCTCCTCCTTCTCCTTCTCCCCTTCCCCCACTGACTTCTCCTGCTCAGATCCATCCTCGGGACCCAGATCCTCCTGTGGGACACGGGAGGGGGGAAATTTGGGGAAACTGAGGCCGAGCAGCAGTTCCCCACCCCCTGCCTGGCGATTCAAGCAGCTCTGGGCTCGCTTTTGTCACCCCGGGACGGTGGCCAAGTTGGTCAAAGCTCTGGATCCAGGCAAGAACACGAGGAACAGCTTCCAGGAAAACAGAGGGGCAGGAATTCCTCCTCCCTCCCTCCCACCGCCACCGCCTTTCTCAGCTAAAAATGTGCCCCGTTTGTTTGTTCTACATTTTCCGGAGTTATAAAACTTGTTGCTATTTTTGGGCAAAGCAGCTGCTTGGCTCCCAAGTCCGGCCTTTGATTCTTTTTTAGGGTTTTTTTTGGTGGTGATTCTTCTCTCGATTCATTTAAACTCTTGTGACAGATGCTGGGTTTTAACGGCTCAACTATTTTGAGGTGCTTTTTTTGGGGGGTGGAAGAAAAAGCCGCTGAGGAGGGAGGGGGATCCAGCGCCACAAAATCTAAATGTTGTTTCCTCTTCAGGATAAAAACTAATTATAAAAAATATTATTTATATGGGACAGCTCATTTTTCCTCTAAAAAATGCCAGTTTAGGTCTGGTTTTCCCCCGCAAGGCTGGAAATTTCACCCTTCTCTTCCTCATCCTCTCTTTCACTGGTGGCCAAAGTGCTGCTCGCCCTTGTCCCCCCACCAAATTTGGGAGGGTTCAGCACCCCCCTTAAAATCTCGGGGTGAACTCACTGTGGGATTGCTGGTGGTGGCTTCTTGGGGGTCTTGTTGCCCTGGTTGGTTGTTCTCCATGGGGGGGGAGTCGTTGGCTTTGAGCTTAGGAGGGTCCTGAGGGGAAAAAAATGGGGTGCGGGGAGTGAGAGACTCCAAACTGTTGCTTTAGGAAGAGGTCCTGAAAAGGAAAAAAAAAGGAGGGGGAAGGGGAGGTGAGACCCCCAAATTGTTGCTGCTCCCATAAAATTAAGGAGAAATCGGGATGATTCGGGTCACCCGAAATCGGCCACTCGTGGCCTGAAGCTGCTCCCTGACTGCACCCCCCAATCCAGGCCTCGGTACCCCCCCAATTATCCCCCCCGCCCACTTTTTTGGGGTAAAAACCATGGAAAAACGGCAAAAAAAGGCGCTGCCAACCTGAGGTAAATGAGGCCCGGTCGGGGGGGATCCAATCCCCCTCTGACTCACTCCTTCCCACGGGACCCCCTCGTGTCCCCGTCCCCCCCCGCCGCCCCCGATCGCTCACCCGCCGCGCCTGCACCACGTGACTGGGGCGCGCCCGAGGGGCGGGGCCAACACGCCCCCTCGGCCCCCATTGGGTGGGACCAACTCGCCCCCTCCGCCTATTGGGCGGTCGGGAGGGTCGGCCCCGTCCCCGGCGAGGGGTGTGATGGAACTTGTAGTCCGGAAGCGGCAGCGTCGGCGCGGTCGTGGGTGGGTGTGTATATGTGTGTTCTCGTGTGCAGGGTGAACACACGTGCCCAGGCGTGTTTACACGTGCATACAGCTGCCAACGTGTCTATGAGTACAGGTGAGTGGTACGTGTCTGTCCTCATATGCAGGGTGAACACACGTGGCCGAGTGTGTTTATGAGGGCATAGAAGTGCCAATATGTGTGTGCGTGTGGGCACAGGTGAGTGCAGGTGGGTACGTAATGTGTGTCCCCATGTGCAGATGAGCACATACACGCGTGTCAGAGTGAACACGTGCCCAGGTGTGTTTACACGAGCACACAAGTGCCAACATGCATGTGAGCACAGGTGAGTACAGGTGTGTGCAGGTGAGCTACAAGTGAGACACACCTGAGGGGACACACCTCTGCGTGGAGGTGATGTGTGGGTGCTGGTGGGCACCTCTGTGTGTGTGCGTGCGTGCGCGCGTGTTCAAGTACAGGTGAAGCTCACACATGTTCACACGTCCCCCTTCTCGTGCTCCCCGCGATTTCGGCGGTTCCCGGCCGGTTCCCGGCACCGCTGACGCGATTTCCCCCCCCCACCCCCGGCGGGGACGTCGTGAGTTTGGGGACGAAAAACGGCCGATTCGGAGATGAACATCTCCTGCCGGCGGGAACCATCTGTAACCTACTTGAGCGGGGGAGTTATGGGGTGGAGGTGACTCTAATTACTCAATAATTTGATTAAAATGACAGTTAACGGCGCTTCGGCGGCTCTTTCGCGGCGGCCAAACTCATCCCAAATCCCGCCGCACTCCGAACCCCTGCGACCCCCCGGAGCGCTTTTGGGGCTCCCTCTCCTTCCCGAAATCCCCCCATTAAGCCGAACTCGTGCTGTCCAGGCCCGAATTCCCTGTTGGAGCACGGGGCTGAGCCGGGAATAGCGCGGGAGCGGAGCCAAATCGTGACGGCGGGTGAGTAATGGGGTGAAGTCATCCCTTCCCATCCCGCGGGCACCGGGAGAAGAACCCCTGGCATCACGCGGCGCGGTGGGAGAGGCTGGAAAAGGGGCTTTGGGGCAGGTGGGGGCGAGCACAGGTTGGGGTCTCCCCGCGTAGTTGGGGCGCACCCCACTTCTATGGGGTTTGGGATTCTGGGATTCCCAGCCGAGTTCGTGGGGTCCCCGCCGGGATGGGGCGAAGCGGGCAGCGGGGCGGGGTGACACGTGGCTCGTGGCGGATGCCGGGACCCCCAACCCCCTACGGGACCCCCGGTACTCACGGAGGGGCTCAGGTCGAGCGGCTCATGGAGCAGTGGGAGCCGGTATCGGGAGCGGGACGGAGCGCGGGGATGAGTCAGCCCCGCTCGGGGAAGTGGCGTGTGCGGGGCTGAGGCGGCTCCGCGCGGGCCATTGACTCTTTCCTTACCGGAACGGACGCGCTTTTTGGGGCTCTCACCCCGCGCCACCCCCTGAATGACTAGACAGGACTTTCCAGCCCCAGGCTCCCCCCCGGAGCCACCCGGGGCTTGGGGACACGGCTGCGTCGCGGTCACTGGACGTGGACGTGGCCACTTTGGTCCCCTTCCTGGGGGGGGTCCCAGCACCGCGCGGGCGGTGGGTGACACCTCCAGGGATGTCGTCCCTTGTCCCCTCGTTGGGAACCCCAGCTGGGGCTGCTGGAGGGCACCCAGGGGTGCTCAGCCCCATTGCAGCCCCCCGAGAATCCCTCCCCTCTTTCGGCTTGTGAAAGAGTCCCGAAAAATGAGAGAAAAAAAATCCCCCGGTGACTCATTTTGGGCCAAAAAAGCAGAGAAAGCAAAAGCGGGGGGGAAATTGGGGGAGGGGGAAGATTTGGCTCCTGTCCCCTCCTCCGGGGCCAGGAAGGGGGTGAAGGATCCGAGGTGACATTAAACCCTCTCATTCCAGGAAGGCTCCCGCCCTCTATGTAAAAATATCAGAATTTAACAGAAATGTGTAAAATAAAAAAAAAAAAGAAACCCTATTCGGGTTTTTATTCCTGGCTCTGGTTTTTATTCGGGCAGAATGGGAGGGGGTGTGTCCAGAGATGTGGGGAGGGGGATTTGAGGGTTGTCCCTGCCTCAGTTTCCCCACGATCAGGGTCCAGCCTGCAGGGACTTTCCGTCAGCTCTGGGATGGCTTGGATTTTGGCAATACATTGGATTTCAGGATTACACTGGATTTCAGGAATACATCGTATTTCAGGGTACCAAGGGGAGCTGAGCACCCCTCGGTGGGATCTAGCCCCCTCAGAGCTCCACTCCAACAGGAGCTCCAGGTAAATCTTCTTCCCCAGGGGGATTTTAGGTTTTAATCCTGGAAGAGGTGTTGGAGGAAAAGGGGAATTGTTGGGGTTGGAAGGTGTCAGGAGTGAGAGGAGCCATCGGTGCAATGAAAGGTGTTGGGGCTCAGCCGGGGGGGAACCTTGAGCCAGCTGCCATCCCTAAAGAGGAGGAAAAGGAGAAAGAGGAAAAAGGAGAAGGAAGAAAAGAAAAAGGAGATGGAGGAAGAGGAGAAGGAGATGAAGGGAGAGAAAATGGAAAAGGAGAGGGAGGAGATAGAGGAAAAGGAAATGGAAAAAGGAGGAGGAAAAAGAGGAGGATAAGAAGGAAAAGGGAAAAACAACAGAGAAGGAGATGGAGGGAAAGGAAATGGAAAAGGATGTGGAAAAGGAGAAGGAGGAATAGGAAAAGTAGAAGGAGGAAAAGGTAACTGAGAAAGAAGAGGTGGAGGAAAAGGAAATGGAAAAGGAGAAGGGGAAAATAGCCCAAACCTGCAAGCCCAGCTGCTGGGTCTGTGCTAGATTTGGCAGCTCTGGCAGGACCAGCATCACTTTGGCTGCAGGGAGAGGGTTCCTTATCTCCAGGGATTTGGCGGGGCTTTGGGGCTGGAATGAATCCTCCCCCTGTGGGTTGATGCCCTTGGTGCTGGCAGGGAGCTGCAGCTCCAGCTCGTCTGGCACATGGAACTTGGACCCAAACACGACCTCCAGACCAACTTCCCAGCTTGATTCTGGACCGGCCTCAGCACCAGGAACATCCCTGGTGATCTCAGCTCTTGGTTGACCCTGGTCACCACCTCCAGGCTGGTCCTGCTCCCATTGTTTGGGTACTGGAGAAGGGGTCGAGGCTGGTGATCCAACCACATGATCCCAATGACTCCTGGACCCCCTTTTTTAGGGAGCTGCCCCAACCCTCCTGTGTTATTTTAACCCCTTCTGGTTTGGAGACTCCTTCAAAGGCCCATCTGCACAGTGTGGAGCAATTTATTATCTTTAAACACAGTGTAAAAGGTAAATCCTTTCATGGGGTGAACAGGACTGTGGGAGGAACTGGAGATAGGAGTAACAGTCAGTCCAAAAACTGAGAATAACAGACAGAGGAACCTTTTGGGACACACACAGAAGAGCCTGTTGCTGTAGGCACTGGTGGTTCACAGTGAAATGGAGGAACTCCACTACCCATTCCAGGAAAAGCTGATGGATCAGCTGAGCCACAACCGTCTGTGCAGGTCCTGTGGTCAAGTGGGACATCCCTGACTTAAAAGCCTTCCTGAGGTGCAGAGACCAGTGGGATTTCTCAGCTGGGAGGAGAAACATCTGCCACTGATGAGAGTCCAGAGCTGGGACACTGAGCTCCGGCCTAGGGTCATTCCAGGGGGCTGCTCCACATGTGGCTCAGTTGTCTTGTGTCACCAGGACATCAGACATGTCCTCTGTGCCCTCCAGCTTCAGATTCTGGGAATACAAAGGGAAAGCTGAGTTTGACAAAGCCAGACTGTTCCCCTCAGAGTCTGAAGGCATAAAACCCCCACAGGATGAAGGTTCAGAACAACTCCAGCCCCGCCTCAGCAAGGCCAGGGCTGTTGCTTTTTGGGGTTGGACTCTTCTCCAGGGAACAAGGGACAGGAGGACAAGGCCTCAAGCTGTGCCAGGGGAGGTTCAGGTTGAAATTTTTCTGTGGAACAGGTTGTCAGGCATTGGAAGGGGCTGCCCAGGGAGGTGGTGGAGTCTCCATCCCTGGAGGTGTCAAAGGAACACCTCACTTGGTGGTAGCACTCAGTGCTCTGGGCTGGTTGGGATGGTGGAGATCAGTCAAAGACTGGACTCTGATCTTGGAGGTCTTTTCCAACCTCAGTAATTCTGGGATTCTATTCCATGACTGGGAACCTGGAACACTCACAACACTTGGAACAACTCTGAGGAGCAAAGCGCTGCCAGACCCAAGGACAGGGAAGGACTGAGAGCAACCAGCTGGGAATGCTGGTGTTCCCAGCCCATCAGTGTCCACTGTGGGCATGGGAAAAGTCCAGAAGTCCTGATTCAGGAAGTGGCCCTGCCCCAGGTGTGCACTCACCTTCTCATTTGCCAAGTGCAGGAGGCACATGAAGGCCAAGGGCACAGATAGGTTGCTTGCCATGGCAGCAGGAAGCCTATGGAAGGGAAGGGAGACCAAGATTAGGATGGACAGAGCACAGAGATCAGCTTCTCCCTAGGGATCTGCTTTTTTCCACTTTCCCCTTCTGCTGCTGAGCTGGATGAACCCACAGCTCCCCCAGGAAAACCTAGAGCAAGAGAAGGGCTGTGACAGACACAGAGGGGGCTGTTCTTGCCCAAACTTCACTAAAGTCTGTCCTATCTTCAGTCCAACCTGGTTTAGAGTCTCTACCTGTGCAGCAGGTCCTCTGTGATGTTGCTCAGCTTCTTCTCTCCTGCCACCACTGAGGCGTCCTTCTCTTTCTCAGCATCTTCTACCTACTCAGCAAAAATCAGAGACAAATTTTGCTCCCCAAAATCCAGATACAATCCCCTGCAAGTCACACTTGGTCTGTCTTTATCA
Organism: Lepidothrix coronata; assembly: GCF_001604755.1. Classification (NCBI taxonomy): domain Eukaryota; kingdom Metazoa; phylum Chordata; class Aves; order Passeriformes; family Pipridae; genus Lepidothrix; species Lepidothrix coronata. The sequence continues at coordinate 55,785 of NW_016690377.1, forward strand.
CCAACCCATGGGAACAAGAAAGGGAGTCCTGATAAACCTGCACAATTCCCTCAGGACACTTCCTGAGGAATCCAGCTCCTCCTGCACTCACCTCTCCCACTGTCCCTTTCTTCTGCCCATCAGTCAACAGCTGCCACATGTTTTCCTTCAGCCTCCTCATGTCCATTTTCTTGGCAGTCTTTGCATATTGAATTTCAATTTTATTGATCTGAGGGAAGGACAGGCAGGGTAAGTGGAGATCATTGGGATCACAGGGATAACCAAGGCATGGTTCCCTTGGGAATGGCCTTTGGTGTTTAATTCCCTCCTCTTACATGAAGGATCAGCTGGGAATAAAGTATCCAGCAGCAAACCCAAGAGATCCTGCACCAGGGAAAGCTGTCTCGGAATCTCTAATCCTGAGACAACTTTCAAGAAATGTTTAATTTTAAGAAATATTTAATTTTAAGAAACTTTCAATTTTAAGAAACTTTGACAGAATCACAGAATCAACTAGATTCTAGTTAAAATTCTTTTAATTTTAAGAAACTTCTAATTTTAACTTTTAATTTTTTAATTTAAACAGCTTTTAATTTTTAGAAATTCAAAATTTTCTGAGTGTTGGGAGCAGCCCCCAGTGCCCTCCCAGTGCTCACCTTCTGGGGCTCAGCAATGAGGTTCAGCTCCCCGTACGTGGTGACGTCCACCCTGTTGAGCTGGAGCCCCTGGGGATTGAACTCTTCTGTCTGACCCAGGAACTCAGAAGGGTCATTGTCATCGTCACTGTCTGCGACCTGGACAGGAGACACAGCAGTGACACCACCCAGAGATATCCCTGAGGAGCCTCTCCACGGTGGCAATTCCTGCCCACATTCCCCACAGAACAGGGTCTTATTCAGCCTCTCTAAGGTTGAATCTAGAGAGAAGAATATCAAAAACCTGTCCTGCGTTCTGGGAGTGTCCAAGGCCAGGTTGGACGGAGCTGGGAGCAACCTGGGATAGTGGAAGGTGTCCCTGCCCCTGGCAGGGGGTGGCACCGGATGAGCTTTAAAGTCCCTTCCAACCCAAACCATTCCATGTTCTTGCCCATCTCTGGCAGCTCCAGCTTCATCCCACCAGCAGCACTGGGGGTCTCAGACCCTCATCAGCCCCACCCCAGAGGCAGCTGAAATACTTGGGTTTAAACTGTTGGTTCAATGGATTTAAACTGACAGGGAGTGGGTTGAGATGGGATATTGGGAAGGGATTCTTTGCTGGGAGGGTGTGGGAGGGGCTGGGATGAAATTCCCAGAGGAGCTGTGGCTGCCCCATCCCTGGCAGTGTCCAAGGCCACGTTGGAGCAACTGGTGAAGAGGAAGGTGTCCCTGCCCATGGCAGGGGGTGGAACTGGATGGGCTTTAGGGTCCCTTCTCACCCAAACCATTCTGGGATCCCATAATACATGGAAAAACAAGGAGAGGAGGGCTCTGCTGCCAGAGTGGGACCAGCCAGGACTTGTGACAACCACCACCTGGCAGAAAGCTGAAGCTTTAAGAGAAATCAACTTCAACTGGAGCTTGGAAGGGCTGGGAGGAAAACTCCCTGTGCAGAGCTCAGTGCAGAGGTGAGACATGGAATTTATTCCCACTTCAGGGCCTGGAAAAGTCTGGAATGGGGTTTCCGCAGCAGGTGCAAACACCAAAGGCAGAGTTCAGGTGATGTCAGTGAGGGGACAAGATGGGCACAGAGACTCTGCAGCTCCACTTCCTTTTCACTAGTAATTAATTCTGGACATGGATTATCCCTAAATCATTCCCATCATGTATCAAACAGAAAAAAGACCTTCTTGCTCTTTACCTGCAGGGCAGGGCAGAAGTTGGAGGTATCATTGGGGTTGTTGTAGTCATAGTCCCCAATCTCAGCTTCGTTCTCCAAGGGGGTAACTGGCTCCGACATCCTGTTGAGCTACAGGGACAGACCAGGGAAGGAAAAATACTAAATATTTCCCCAAGCAATGCCTGTATCATGTTCCTTCATCCCCTTCTAGCTCTTCCTCCTCCTCACACACCTCCAGCAACCCCCTACAACAGCCTCGACATCCACAGTGGGTCAGCTCCGTGTCACACACTGGCCCATCCCCAACCCTGAGGAGCATTCCAAAAGACTCCCAGGATTTCAAGAATTTTGGAGATTTTGAGCCTGGAGTTATAGCTGAGAGGACTTCAGAGAAGGCTCTTACCTTAACAAGTGGTTTGAGGAACAGCTGGAGCATGTTCTGAGGGTTATAGGTGAAGTCTGTGGGGAGCGTGGTGCTTCTCACATTCTGTCTTTCCAGGATGGATTTGGCCAGAGTTACAGATGCCTGGGAAAGGGGTGGAAGATGCCATCAGGCAGGAGCTTTTCATGCACAAATAAGTGCTTTGAACACAGGTCTTTGTCTAAAAGGGGGCAAGGTCTGGGAATTCCTCCAAGGAGGAATTCCACAATGGGTTCAGCTGGTGCATCCAGTAGCTTCCATTCAGCACCCTGGACACCTAGGTGTAAACCAGGTGTAAACCAGGAAGGGTGTAAACCAGGAAGAATCCAGCAAAATGGAGAGCAGGAAGAGGCAGGAACTCAGCAGGTACCTTGGTCTTACGGAAATAGGCCTCAAAGTCAACATTCTCATCAAAGTCCAGCTCAAACACTTTCTTTACATTCCTTTTCCTGGTCTCCTTTTCAGAGTTGGCATTGGCTGCAGAAAGGAAGGGAAGTGTCAGTGCTTGGTGACAGAGCCAGGACAAGCAGCTCACTCCCAACCTGAGCATCTGCTCCACACAGATCCACCCACAAGGATGGATCCCACCCTTTGTTTTGGGAAAGCAATGTGTTGTTGTCACCTTCATGTTTTACAGGGATCAGCATCTTTTTATGGAAGCAGAAAGTCTAATTTAGTCTTAATGGTCTTAAGCTGAAGGAGGGTGGGTTTAGATGGGATATTGGGAAGGAATTCCTCCCTGTGAGGGGCTGGGATGGAATTCCCAGAGAAGCTGTGGCTGCCCCATCCCTGGAAGTGTCCAAAGCCAGGTTGGACAGGGCTTGGAGCAACCTGGTCTGGTGGAAGGTGTCCCTGCCCATAGAATTGGATGGGCTTTGAGCTCCCTTCCCACCCAACTCATTCCATGATTCCCTGATCTCCGGGGTGAGCAGGACCTGGCAGCAGCTGCTGTCCCCAAATACCTACATGTGTGGCGGGGTTTGAAGCGCCAGTGCTGGGGGCCAGCCCACATGGACAGAGTGCGGGGACTGAAGTAGGAATATTCCCCTGGATTCATGGAGAGATGAAGGCACATGGTCTCAACATCTCCCTCTCCAAAAAGAGCCCCGTCAGTCCTGGAAAGAGCATATGTGCACTCAGTGAAACCATTCCTTTGGCACTCCTGAGGGCATTGAATACCCAGGGTAGCTCTGGACAGACGTTCCCGTTCACTGTGCCAGCAGGGAAGGACTCCTGGTCTTTAACCAGAGCTGGGGGTGTTGCAATGTCTTAAATCTGTGAGGCTGCTGCAAAAAAGAGGTTGATTTGCCAAAGATCCCCTTGGAAGGCAGAGATATTCCCATAACACATCCCTGGATTTACCCAGAACTGGAGGAGGAAGCAGGGAACAAAAGATTCCCCAGAAAGCTGCCGAAAGTTGTGAGTTGCCATCAAAGCAAAGCTATGGATTTTCAGTGAGCACTCACCTCTTGCTGTGGTTCTGGCTGATTGTTGCAAAGGAGTTGATGTTATCTGTGATATCCCCAAGCTTTTTTGCTGCTCTGCTCCCAGGGGAATCCGAGTGGAAGTCATCCTCTGGCAGGAGGGGAGCACAGCCCTCCCCATCACTCTCCACCTCCGCGTTGGGGTCAAACACGTGCTCACTCTTCTTAAATTTATCCAGCAGGGCCAACACTGACTGAGAGAAGAAGGAACTCAGGATGAGTTGAAGCTTCAGGATTTGAAGGTGGGGAAGCTTCAGCTTAATGGCCTTGAGCTGAAGGAGGGTGGATTTAGACAGGATATTGTAAAGAGATTCTTCCCTGGGAGGGTGGTGAGGAGCAGAGATGGAATTCCCAGAGAAGTTGTGGCTGCCCCATCCCTGGGAGTGTCCAAGGCCAGGTTGGACAGGGCTTGGAGCAACCTGGTCTAGTGAAAGGTGTCCCTGCCCATGGCAGGGATTGGGACTGGATGGACTTTAAGGTCCCTTCCAACCCAAACCAGTCTGGGATTCTATGATTCCATGAAAAAGCAGGATAGCAGCAGCCCTGCAGCACAACCTCCCCCTGTGTATCTCGGAGGTGAGAACTCAGGTATCCCACCTGGCCCAGTTATCCCACCCAGCACAGAGCCATCCAACCTACCTCCTCATGGGACTCCTCATCCCACTTTGTGAACTGGAAACCAGCCAGGGAAGAGCAGATGGGACGTTTCTCAACACACTGAGCCAGCAGGGCTGGAGACAGGGAGGGCATTGGGGAGGGATTAGACTCAGGATCCAAAACCAGCAGCTAAAACTAGTGCCTGGCATGATTTCTTAATTAATTAATCTTAAAGTCACGTATGTGGGCAGCTCTTCTTCTATGCAGAGCTCATTTATAAGGGATATTTCAGTTCCCACACTAACTCCAGGGTGGGAATAACTCTGGGAATCTTGTCAGAGCAGCTGGGGCTGGTCCTATATCCAGGCTCAACACACTCTGAGAAGGTCAGTCCTTAACCTGGAGCACTAATCCCAAGTCCTGCAAAGCTCAGACCAACATCTGCTGTGCCAGATGTGCCAGAGGTTGGGTGACAGGTCAAGTTCTAAAACCTACAGAGGTCCTGGTTTTCCAGCAGCTGCTCCCAGCTGGGCCAGGATCAGAGCACTGGTGCCCCAGGACAGCCAAGCAGTGACCAAAGCACAACTCAAGGCAACTGAGACTAAAATGAGCTCACTTGGGAGATTAAAAGCATGGAAAGGTCCAGATGGGCCCAACACTCACACTTTAAACCCATCATTTTCACGGGATCTGAGTTTGGCAGCGAGAGAGTCTCCGAGGAAGGGAGAGGGACAATCCTGGACTCAAACTGGAGCTCGCTGTGGAAGTTCTGGGAGCGCAGATGAGTGAGGAAAATCCCAGCAGTGCTGCATTCATCAAAGGATGCTGCTGCTTTCTGGAACATGGGATCCACCTGCAGGTGTGGAGGGAAGTGGAAAATGACCCCAAACATCTCCTCCCCATCCCTGGAAGTGTCCAAGGTCAGGTAGGACAGGGTTTGGAGCAACCTGGGATAGTGGAAGGTGTCCCTACCCATGGCAGGGGGTGGAATTGGTTGATCTTTAAGATCCCTTCCCACCCAAACCATCCCATAATTCATGATCTTTTTCAGTAAGGAAAGAGCCCTCCCAGCTCCCTTTCAGACCTGACTGGACACAACTCTGCTGTAGCAGCACAGTCCAGACATGTACGTGACTGTCAGAGCCCAAGAGAGGAATGAACAAGAAGAAAAACAGAGATGAGGAAGATGAGGTGACAACCCCCTTCCTCCCACACGCAGCTGCTCCAGCAGCCTCCCCCAAAACCCACCTTCCACCTGCGATTGGCCTCTGACACATTGATGTTGTTCAAATTCTGCTCGATGGTTTTGAAGGACTGTTTTTTCTTTGGCTGAACTTTCTTGACGGCCTCAGGAGCTGAACTGTCTTCTGAAAGGGAAAGAAGAACAAATGACACTTAAAAAACTTGCTAAAATACCCCAAGGAGGGATAGAACAACTTTGAGTTCAATTTGTACAACAAATACACAATGAAGTTACTCAGTCAGTGATTTATTAGCATAAACCACCAATATTTCACTGCCTGGATGCTGTTTTGCTTTTTATCAACTCTATCTGGTCACAAATTGCCTCTATTTGGCCACAAATTGACTCTATTTGGCACATTTATTTCAAAGCAAAGGACAGCAAAGCATGAGGCCCTTCATTGTTACTGGTTCAGATCAGACCAACCGCGGTTTGTGTCTAAATCTAAATCCCTGGACTAAACCACTGAATTCAGGACTGAGCAACAGATGCAGATTCTCATCCCAACCCTCCCTAAACAAACACCCGGGGAAATCAATTTGGGACCTCCCAGACCTTGAAAAATTAATTCTAAAGCTATTCGAAATTCCCTGAGCACTGAGGTGCCTTTTGTTCCCAGGTGGAAAAGCAGCAGCTTAACAGGAAAATGAGGGAATTGCCCACCTTCCCCTGGGCTGTCCAGGCCCTTGGCAGGTGCTGAGTCCTTGCCCAAGCCCCCAAGGACTTTGTAGGTGTCTGCATAGACTGTGTCCACACGCACAGAGTAGATCTTGGCACTGGCATCCAACGTTCCAGCTGCGACCTGACAGCAGGGACAGGGAATTCTCATTTGGAAAAGGAAAAGTCTCATCTATAAGATACAAGACTGAGCTCCTGAATGCTCTGCATCACAAGAAAAACTGTGAACAGCTGGAAAAGGATTTATTCTAAAAGCTAATGGCCCCCCAGCAGGAGCCAGGGTGTGTTTTCCCCACAGTTTGCTTCATCTTTTGGGATTACACAGAAAAATGCATAAAAAGTTGCCAAGATTAAGCAATGGGGAGAAGCAAAACTCTCTCCTCCACTTCCCCTTCATGTCTTTTTTAGGGTCACCCCATTGGTATCATTCTATTTTCCCAGATTATGAACTCCAGAGGTGAAGAAACAGGAGATACCAAGTTCCTTTTTTGATCACAGACTCCCCCCTGGAAGGTGGAAAATCCCCCAATAAAATCCTGTGCAGCCTTTCCCAGCCTTTCTTCATCCCATCAAACACAACCAGCTCGTTCAGAGGTTCCTTGAGGCCTCATCAAAAGTTCAGCCATTTATTCCTTCATCCAAGAACCCAGTTTTCCCTCCCAGCATCAGTCAACTATTAAAGTTAGTCTTTTCCTTGGCAAGTTCTTATTCTGATCCATTCCTAGATCAAAATCAGACCAGCACTAACTTCCTTTCTTTTCCAGCCTTATTTTTTTCCTGGTTTTAACACTCAATATTAACAAACCTTACTTTTAAGCAAGATTTCCTTTAGAAGGACCATAACTGAGAGAATTCAGACATTAATTTCTGTGGTACAAAAGGATTATTCACAGCCTTAAACTCCTGCAACAAGTGAATGTGCTGCCTCTCCCAGGTATTTTTGGTGGCAGTAACAGGCTCAGCTACCTGAGCATTATTTGAGGGTTGATATTAGCTGGGTTAAATCCAGATGGAAATAAAGCACCAGATGGAAATAAACTCCTCTCACCTTGAAGCTGGTGAGCTCAGAGTTCTTCTGGTTCAGGATCTCAGTCATGTAGTCGATGAGATGTAAACCAAAGGCGTTTCTCGAGGTGATTTTCTGGAACAAAGCACAGCTTAGGACCAATCCCCGGGCCAAGGACACCCCTCACCCTGCCTGGACCCCCAGCTCAGGGGGGGATTTAGGGTAGGGCCAAGGGGACATGGGCTGTAAGGTGTGTTAGGGATGGGAGGGCACCAACAGGGCCATGGTTGGCCCAGGGAAGAGGAATAGGAGGACAGTGGAGAGACAGGCAGAGAAGAACCTTCTGAAATTCAACAGGGCAAATGCAGGTCCTGCACCTGGGGAGGAACAACCCCAGGCAGCAGCACAGGCTGGGGGGGGACTTGAGGGTCCTCGTGGACAGGTCCTCCCTGACCAGCAGTGACCCCTTGGTCCCTTCCAACCTTAGACATTCTGTATTTCTGTGGTTCTGTGACTTGTGCCTTTCTAGGACAAACTGTGAATATGTCACTGTAATTTGAGATATTCCAGAACCACTTGGACACAATCCTGTTCCATGTGCTCTGGGAAGGCCCTGCTGGAGCAGCAAGGTTGGACCCACTGACCCATCCTGTGATTCCATATGATGCCTCAGAGCTTTTTGGTTTTCTTAACTTTTGTAGATTTTAGAAGTAGCTGTGTAGTGAATGTAGATTTTAATGTAGCTGTAGTTAGCTCACCCTTTAGCACAGTAATTTACACATTTACCCAACCCTGTTTCCCCATTCCATATCAACCCCTCTGAATTCCGTTAGCATGTTTAGAGTTCCCTCAAGGTAGGCCTTCATCCTGTTTAAGAACATCTGCACCCTGGCTTGAACAAGATACTCCACAGACACAACGACCTTCAAGCCCAGAACTTTGGAGGAGCTCCAAGGACTGGACGTACTTTGAGAAAGATGAAGACAAGGAAGAGGGGGTCCCAGAGCCCCCTGCCTCAATTTCCAGAGGGGTGTGCCGGGAGGAGGATCTGGGGGGTGGACGGATCTGGGATTGGTTGGGATAATACCTTAAATTGTGGAACCCCGTGGACACGGCAGGCATGTCATATGTATTCACTGGGCCTCAGGCCTGAAATTAAAGGACCTACTCTCTTTATCTTGTCTTATCCACTAAATTGGCTGGAGTCCTTTTTTTCTGCGGTCTCTTAAGGCAACACATGAATAACCATGCAAGGCCCAAGGCTTTTAAATCCCCCTCCAACCTTGCAGCCAGGGGGGTTTAACCTCCAGAGTGAGTATTTAAGGACCGGTTCCGATGCCCCGGGACTCACGTTTTCCGTGGAGAGGCGGATGCAGGTGCTGTAGTGCTCCGAGATCTGCACGTTGCTCCACTGCGGGAGCTGCCAGCCCTCCTGCCTGCGGGACACACGTAGGGGTCACGAGGCTGAGAATCACAGCATCACTGAGGTTGGAAAAGATCTCTGAGATCATCAAATCCAACCTGTGACCCAACACCACCTTGTCAGGCAGACCACGGCACCGAGTGCCACATCAGTCTGTCCTTAAACACCTCCAGGGACGGTGACTCCACCACCTCCCTGGGACCACTCCCTTCCAGTGCCTGATCAGTGTTTGAAGGCCTCAAAGAAGAACACAGGGATTTCAGTAGATGGTGCATTTCCACAGGTGGTGTATTCACAGACCTGTCTTC
>NW_016690377.1:64868-83753 GCF_001604755.1 Lepidothrix coronata
GGCGCAGCTTGAGACTGTGCCCTCTGGTCCTGGGAGAAGAGTCCGACCCCCCCGCGGCTCCACCCTCCTGTCAGGCAGCACCGACCGTACCCGGGCGCGGGGGAGCCGAGGCCCAGCGAGGAGTCGGCGGCCCTGGAGCGCCGGCGCTGCCGCCGCTCGCGCTCATCGTCGTTGCCGGGACACTCGGCCAGCACGGGGGTGCCGGCGCTGCCCAGGGCTCGCGGGGCCGGAGAGGCTGCGGCGGCGCAGCGCGGGGTGCGGGCGGTCATCGTTCTGGGAGAGGGATCGAGCGGGTCCGAACCCCAGTCCCGGCGGCATCGAACCGGGACCGCGCCGGGACCGCCCCGCGATCAAACGCGGCCCTGGGCCCCGCCCACCGCCATGGCCGCGCCTGCCCTCCCCGCGCGCGCGCCCCTAGGGGCCAATCAGCGCGCAGTCCGCCCCGCCCCGCCGGCCAATCAGCGCGCGGACCGCCCCGCGGTTTGAACGGCGGCGCGCGCTGCGCGTGCGATAACGGTCGGGGCTGGGGGAAGAGCGGGGGGTGGAGAACCCGCTCCGAGAGACCCCCCGGAGGGACCTCCGGGTACGATCACCCTGATTTTCTGGTCCTGGGTTGGGCTATGAGGGGTGTCACCCAACACCGGGGGTGCCCCGGCACCGCCCGCACCGGCAAAGGCCGCCTGGGAGGAGGAGAAAGAGGAGGAAGAGGAGCAGCCAGAGCTGCTCCACTTATCACAGAATCCTAGAATCCCTGAGGTTGGAAAAGAGCTCTGGGATCATCGAGTCCAACTTGTGACCGATTCCCACCTTGTCACCCAGACCAGAGCACTGAGTGCCACCTCCAGTCGTTCCCTGGATACCTCCAGGGATGGGGACCCCACCACCCCCCTGGGCAGCCCCTTCCAATGCCTGACCACTCTTTCCAGGAAGAAATTCCTCCTGATGTCCATCTCATGAAGCCATCTCGTGTGTTCATGGGAGGTTGGGACACTGGCATAGGTTGCCCAGAGAAGTTGTGGCTGCCCCTGGACCCCTGGCAGCATCCAAGGCTAGGTTGGATGGGGCTTGGAGCAACCTGGGATGATGGAAGGTGTCCCTGCCCATGGCAGGGGGTGGGACTGGATGGGCTTTCAAGATCCCTTCCAACCCAAACCATTCCATAACTCCATGACTCTGGGGAGCCCCATGGCACCAGGACAAAGCTCCCAATTCACTCTGGCACTCAGGGAAATAATTTGGGAGGGAATTGCCACATCCAGGGGCCTCAGGAGTGACAAGGACCACGGTGACATCACACACACCCTCCAATGTTTATTCCAAGACACCAGTTACAGCTCCAGAGAGAGGCCACAAAATTCCATCCTGATCAGGCAAAAATGAGGCAAAACACCAGGAAAACTCTCCTTCCACACCACAACCCCCCATTGGGCACTTGGAAAACATCTCCCACTGCCCCCAGTGACCTGAAAAACCACCAGCCACGGGTGTCCTCCCCTGGCCCAGGTACCACTGAGACCCCCCCAGGATCTGTCCTGGGTGGGAATGTCCTGGAAAACCACAGGATTGGGCTTGGATCCCCTGGATCCCGGTGAGGAGGGAGCTGCCATCTTCATATTCCCAGAGCCAGAGTCCCCACTGATTCAGCATTTCCCTCTCCTGGGTCTCTCTGGGGACCATTGGGTGTCCAGGGGTGAGGGACCCTCCAGAGAAATCCCTGCCCAAAACAGTCACTGAGGTAGGAACAACCCTGACTCCCTTTGGCAGCAGGAGCTCTGGCTCAGGAATCACCTCCAGAGGCTTAAGAATTGATTCCAGAAGCTTGGGAATCCCCTCCTGGAGGGTTCCAGGATGCAGTGAGTCCCAGAGCCAGGACACGACATGCAGGAGGCAGCAGGAATGCGGCAGGAGATGTGGGGAGGGGGTTGCAGCCACGCAGCTTCCCAATTCATCCCGCTGGGAAAACTGCTGGAGAATCACCAGCATCTGGCTCCAAACACCAAAACTCAGCACCCAGAGGGGCAGGTTGGGGGTTCCAACAAGGCAAAGCAGGCTGGTCTCCATGTGGGAAGCAGCCAGAGTGGGATGAAGAGCTTGGAAAGTCTCTCCTGACACTGACATCACTTGGGATGAGGGGCTCCAGCAGAAATCCAGTGAGGACTGACATGCTCCCATGGCTCCTGGGGTGTCACAGCCCCTGTGCTGGGGCTCCCTAAACCCCCCCCCTTCCAGAGCCATTCCCAGCAAAGCCCCCTCAGGACTCAGCTCCCCCTCCATGGCACATCCACTCCCACTGGGATCCGTGCAGCAGCTCTGGAGCCCTCAGGTGAACAGTGGCTGCTCCCGCTGGGATTTCGTGGTCTCCACCACGAGGGTCTGTCCATCAGGCCAGTCTGGGATGGGTGGGAGTTGGGATGTGGCCGGCAAAGCCCAGGAGTAGGCCATCCCGGGTGTTTCCCAGGTCAGTAGAAATGTTTCCGGCTCTGCTCCTGCCACTTGTTGTAGACAATGATGCCGATGACGATGGCGAAGACAAGGGCCACCAGCGAGAAGAACACGATGAGGAACAGGGCCAGGCCACTCATGGGCTCCAGAGGTGCTTCCACTGGGAGAGGAGGGAGGGAAAACCCCGTGAGACCTCAGAGAGCCCCAAAACTAGCAGTGATTTCCCCGCTCCAGACGTTTTCACCATCCCACACCCCTAGGGGTTCAGCTCCCAAAGCTTTTGGGCCCTGAGACCCTGGGGCAAACCAGGAACTCATGGTGGAATTTCAGGATGGGACATGACCCACCACCCTCCCAGCCCAGACTGGCAGATGGACCCTCACGGTGGGGACCCTGAAAATAAAAGTTCCTTTTTCCTCCCCAGCTCCAAGTGTCCCCAAATCCCTCCTCGTCCCACCTTCCCCACCGTGAAGCCAGAGGTTCTCACTCACTTCCAGGCAGTTTCAGGTTGTCCACAACAGGCAGGAACACCTCCCTGTCCCGCTTTTCCTCCTCCGGCGTTCGCTCCACTGTGAGCTGGTACAGCTTCAGTGAGATGATGTCATGGTTGTCTGGAAGGAGAGGGAAAACTGAGGTGTCCTGAGGGGTCACCCATTCCCAAAGCTCTGGCCAGGGGCTGGAATGCCATGGAAAACTCACAGAAGGGAAAGTTCCTCAAAGCAGGGAAAGCTCCCCAGAGCAGGGAAAGCTCCCCAAAGAAGGGAAAGGCCCTCAAATGTTTCCATAAGGCCCTGCAGCTCCCCAGATCTGCCATAGCCTTTAGGGAATCCTACCTGGACTCCCCTGGCAGTACCTGACAGGTCCCCGGTGACCGAGGACGTCCCAAAGTAGTACCCTCGGGGCAGGTGCACGCCCGGCACGTCGATGCAGTCCCTCCACTCGTGCTTCCCATCAATGTCGATCAATACCTGTGGGACAAACACTTCCCTTGAAACCCTTCCAGAAGGCTGATACTGTGCCAAAGGAGACAAGGAAGTGGAAGATCAAAGGTCTTTGAGACCTCCGACTCAAGGCATGTCAGGGGTGGAGCAAAGATAGTACTATGAGAGGGATGGTTTTGGAAGTGGGTGTAACAGTATTAGGTAATGCTTTAAATTATTAATCAGGTAACTAAATAATAAATTAACTAAATTAACTAAATAAATAAACTAAAAAGTAACTAAATAATAAATTAACTAATTAACTAAATTAATTAAATAATAAACAAATAAATAACTAAATAAAAGCAAGAGGCTTTGGTAACTGCATGCAAGCTTTGGAAGAAAGTAGATTCTCGTAAAATTAATATATTAATATATCAATGTAATAATATATAAATATTACATATATTATATTTGGCATAATAAAAGGAAATGCTACCTTCTAAAACTCACAAATTGAGTTTTGGGGGGTTTATTTAAGTGCTGTTTTTAGGTATCATGGGCAGCACTCACCGTGAGCCTCCTCTTGACGTAGCGGATGACCAGGAAGGTGTCGTGGGGCAAGTTCCTCACCATGGCCGTGCAGCCCCCCAGCTCTGTGGGGCGTCCGTCCCGATCGTGGTCGTAGGTCAGGGAGCCATTGTTCACCATGGCTGAGATGTAGGGGAACACCCGCTGCCAGGGGGACAGGGAGTGAGTTTGGGGTCTGACAAGGGAGGCTGGACCCCGGAGCATCTCCAAAGGCAAGAGTCGCAGCAGCCCCCTGGACCTGAACTTGTTCAACCCCAAAGATCTGCTCCACAAGACATCAGGACTACGCTGCTCCATCCCTGACCCCGAACTCCACCTCAACCATCTGCCTCAACATGATTCCACTCCACCCCTGACCCCAAATTCCTTCACTCCCCAAGAATCTGCCTCAACAATCATCAGCATGGTCCTGCTCCACCCCTGACCCCGAACTCCACCCCAATCAAATTTCTTCATCCCAAATAACCTTCTCCACACAACACCATCACAACCTTGCTCCATTCCTAACCCCAAACTCCTCCATCCCAAATAATCTGCTCAACAAGATACCACCATGACCCCACTCCATCCCCAAGGCTCAGCCTCAGCTCCCAGAGATCCTGGATGGAGCACACATTCCATGCAGTCCCTCCCGGCTCCCACAGGGATTCCTGGAGCCCTTGGGAGGGAATTCCTTGCCCTGGAATCCTGAGGAGCAGGAGCCAGTACCTGGTTTCCTGGGCTGTACCTCCTCTTCTGAGCCTGCCCTCCGGAATGAGCGCAAAGCAAGAGAGAGCACAGAGCAACACGGTCACAGGGCAGAGTCCAGCAGGGCCCTGCATCCCGGGAAACCTCCTCCTGGAGCACCTCCTGCCTTCCCAGGACTGGGAGCATGGCGGGGGGGGGGTGTCAGTGCCAAATCCTGGGATATATGGCATGGAAGCGGCGCCAGGGGGCAAGATGGAGTCGCAAGACCACGGATGGAGTCACTCCTTGAACCCCCGCAGCCCCACAGGGAATCCCAGCCAAGCTTCCCTCGGGAATAAAATCCTTTTTTTTTGTCCTTGCAAAAGCGGGAATGAGCAGCTCGGAACCCACAGAAACAGTTTTTCTTGACCCCCTTCCGGCTCCTGCTCTATGTCACCCACATTCCACTAGTTATTCCCTCTAACTAAGACCTGATGTGTGCCACTTTATCCCATAAAAGCAGAGCTGCCACTCTGCAAATCCAACACTTCGCTAATCCAGCAGCTTGGAAAGGCTTTTCCCAGCACAAAGTCCATCCCTGCCTCGGAGCCAGTGGGTTTGGGGACTGTGATAAAAGCTGAGAGTTACTCAAGGTCATAAAATATCAGTATTGGGTTAGAGTATCACCTGGTTTTTAGGGGGAATTGGAAATGAGAAAAGACCCAACTTTGGGTTTGGAGGGACAGAAGTTTCCAGCAACAGGTTGCCCAGAGAAGCTGTGGATGCTCCTGGATTCCTGGAAGTGTCCAAGGCCAGGTTGGACAGGGCTTGGAGCAGCCTGGGCTAAAGGAAGGTGTACCCAAACCATTCCAGGATTCCATGATTCTATAACAGGGTAGGAATAGTCCAGGTTTATCCACCTCTGCACTTACTTTTCCCTGGGAATGACACCACTAAACCCCAAACAACATCAGGAACATGAGGCCCTTTAGACCTTTCCAAGAGGCGTCTGAGAGTAGGGAAAGGCTCCTCAGCACTTACTCAAGGTTTACTCAGCCCCTACTCTTGGTGCAGCCCCCAACAGCAGAATTCCCAGTACAAACACAGCTCCACCAACTCAGCTCTTCCTGCCCCAAAATCCCTTCTTCTGGCAAAAAGCTTCCCACAAAACCACCCCCAGCTTCTCCCATGTTCCCTCACCAGGAACTAAATCCAACCCTGTAGAAAAGCAGAAGAAGGAGGAAGAGCAGGAGCTGAGTTGAATTTATGATTCCAAAGAAAAGCTGTGTCCATAACCTTGGTGTAACCCATCCCATTCCTCCCTCTCTGCTCACCTCCTGCTGTTTCTCCTCGTTTGGATAAGTGTCCACAAACACTCCCAGGCCGAGGAAGTTATCCTTGCTTCCAAACACAGGTCCTAGGAGGAAGGAGAGACCTTGGGATGAGGCTGGGAAGGCCAGGCAGGGTTTGTTCCTTATCGTCATGGAATGGTTTGGCTTGGACAAGACTCTAAGAACCATCCAGTCCCACCCCTGCCACAGTCAGGGATCTTTTCCATGAATCCAGATTGCTCCAAGGCCCATCCAAGGTGTGCCCTGACCCCTTCCCATGGGATTTTACCCGGCTGCATCCTGTCCTTGGTGTACCAGATGGCAAAGCCATCTCCGTTCAGGTTCTTCTTGCCTTGTCCATGGATTTTGAAGTGCACCTGCATCTCCCAATCCCGCAGGTAACAGGGCTGGAAAAGAGGGAAAAAATGGGAATTTAGGGGGTCTCTCCTGCCAACAGTGAGGGGACAACAGGAACTGTCCATGCCATTCCCTGCCCATCTCAACACTCCACATGCTCTCATTCCCCATTTCTCTCACCAAAATCCATCATTCCCTGTTCCTTCACCAATATCCGTCATTCCGTCATTTTGATGTCCGCTGTGTCCCAGCCCTCTCACCCAGCCCTCCCCACTCCATCCCCGAGTCCCCCTAGTCCCGACCCTCTCCTGTCCCAGTCTCAGTCCTCTCCTCTGATCCCATAACGTGTCACCCCCAATCCCGGCCCCCTCCTGTCTCGATCTCGACCCTCTCCCCCAGCCCTCAACACCCCATCCCTGAGTTCCCCTGGTCCCGACCCTCTCCTCTACCTCCCTCCCCCCCCATCCCGGTGCCCCCGCGGCGCCCCTCGCTCACCACGCGGTTCCACACGGCTCCTTGCTTGCTTTGCACGTCAGGGGTGAGGCGGATGAACTGGGTCATGACCATGGCGTTGCCCAGCAGGTCCCACAGCCCCGAGCTGGCCGAGCCCACACCTGCGGGCCCACACGCATCGTCGGTACCGGAGCACCGGCACCGTGCACCGCTCACCACCCGCCCGCCCTCTCACCCTGGTAGGGCTTGGACAGCGAGTGCTCGCGCTTGAGGTGCTCCTCGGTCTGCTCGGCCCGGACCCGGCCGAACCCCAAGGCCAGCAGGGCCAGCAAGGCCATCCCGGCCCGCCACCGTCCCACCGCCGCCATCTTCCCTCCGCCGCCCCTCCCCGCGCGCCGATTGGCTGCCCCGAGCCAATGCGCCCGCCCACTGGGGCGTTCAGCGAGGATGGTTGGTGAAGAGGGCTGTCTGTCAGTTGGGAGGGCGGGAGGCGCGCGGGCGGTGGTGGGTAATGCAGTTCTGGGTGCCTGAGAGCGGGAGGTAATGTGGGACCTGCAGCCCCGGGTCCTAGTACCCCCCCCCAGGTCCTAGTGCTCCCCTCGCCCCAGAACCTTGTGCCACTCCCCTCCAGGTCCCTGTGCCCCCACCCTAGAGGCCCTAGTGCCCTCCCATGTGCTATTCTCCCACCAGCTCCTTGTGACCCCCTCCAGGTTCTAGTGCCACCCCATCCCGAGTCCTAATGCCCCCCGCCCCTCCAGGTCCTAGTGCCCACTGCAGCTTCTAGTGCCACCCTTCTCCCGCCTCCGGGGGCGTGGTTGGAGCGAAAACGTCATTTCAGGGGCGTGACCCAGCACGTGCCGTGTGGGGGGCGTGGTCAGTCGTGTGGCTCCCCGAACAGGGGCGTGGCGTGCTGGCCGACGTCATCGGGGCGTGACTGAGAGTTACTCTACGAGAGGGCGTGGTTTTGTGTGGGACGTCTCAATCGAGGCGTGTCCCTCTAGCGATTCCCCGAGGGGGCGTGTCTCTGCTCGTGACGTCACAGCGGGGGCCAATCCCCTCATCTTTCCTCCCTCGGGGTACGTGACTGGAGTCGCTGCTGCCCGGGGAGAGTGTCGCGCTGCGTGACGTCACCACTGGGGGCGTATCCCTATAATTGACGCGCAGGGGCGTGTCCATGTGCATGGCGTCACGAACGGGGCGTGTCGCTGTGTGATCTCCTATGGAGGCGTGTCCTTTTGCGTTATGCCATAAAATGGGCGTGGTCTTCCTATTTGCTCCCCATGGGGCGTGTCGATAGTCCCGCCCCCTATGATGTCATCGCGCCGTGTCCGCCCCCTGCTCGCGCCGGTCCCGCCAGTGTCCAACATGGCGGGCGGCAGCGGCTGCGGGAGCCCTACCGGGGGCGGCCCCGGGAGCTCCGGTCCCTCCGCGGGGGCCCCGCTGCCCACGGGGTTCCTCCTGCCGCCGGTCCTCCTTCTCCTCCTCCTACCGCAGCCCGCCCTCGCCACGCCCGCTCTCGACACCGTAGTGCTGGGGCTGCGGCTGGAAGGCAGCACGAAGCCTCCCGAGCCCGTGGCCGGGGTGGCTCCGGGGCCCATCCGGCTCACGGAGGGCAGCGAGGCCCTGCTCCGGCTCTACGGGCTGGGGTTGGGCCCGGGAGCCGCGGAGCGTGTGGCCTTCGCCGAGCTGAGGCCGGATGCCATCCCGGCCGTGAACGAGACGTGCGGGGAGCGCTCGCAGGACCTGCTGGTGCGGCCCGGCCCCACCGAGCCCCGCGACACCTCGGCGCTGCTGTGGCTGCGGGTGCTGCCCCTGCGCAAGCACGAGAAGGCCAAGGCCTACGTGCTGTGCTCGCAGCGCCGGCCTGACCAGCCCTGGCTGCCGCACCAGGGGCCCGATGGGCAGGTGGTGGTCCTGGAAGAGAAGAAGTCCCTGCTGCCGCTGTGGCTGCAGGTGATTCTCATCGCCGCGTTGCTGGGGCTGTCCGGGATGTTCAGCGGGCTGAACCTGGGGCTGATGGCACTCGACCCCATCGAGCTCCGCATCCTGCAGAACTGCGGCTCGGAGAAGGAGCGGCGCTATGCCCGCAGGATCAGCCCCATACGGAAGAAAGGAAACTACCTGCTCTGTTCGCTGCTGTTGGGCAACGTGTTGGTCAACACGACCCTCACCATCCTTCTGGATGACCTGACTGGCTCCGGCGTAGGCGCCGTGGTGGCCTCGACCGTGGGGATCGTGATCCTTGGAGAGATTGTTCCCCAGGCATTGTGCTCCCGGCACGGGCTGGCTGTGGGTGCCAAGACCATTCTGGTGACCAAGTTTTTCATGCTGCTCACGCTGCCCCTGTCCTACCCCATCAGCAGACTGCTGGACTGCATCCTGGGCCAAGAGATCAGCACCGTTTACAACCGGGAGAGGTTCCTGGAGATGTTGAAGGTGACGGAGTCTTTCAATGATCTGGTCAAGGAGGAACTGAACATGATCCAGGGTGCGCTGGAGCTGCGCACCAAGACGGTGGAGGACGTGATGACCCCGTTGCCCAATTGCTTTATGATCAGCAGCGATGCTGTCCTGGACTTCAACACCATGTCTGAGATTATGCAGAGCGGGTACACCCGGATCCCCGTCTACGAGGGCGACAGGGCGAACATCATGGACATCCTCTACGTGCAGGACCTGGCCTTCGTGGACCCTGATGACTGCACTGCCCTCAAGACCATCACCAAGTTTTACAACCACCCTGTGCACGTTGTGTTCCATGACACCAAGCTCGATGCCATGCTGGAGGAGTTCAAAAAAGGTAGAGGGGTTGCTGGTTCCTGCCAGCTGGAGGCAGAATTCCAGGGAGTTTTGCCCTCCCTGGGGTTCCTCATGGTTTGAGTGGTTGTGATCCTGAGGGATTGAGACCACCTGGGGATGGACAGGGGGTCACCAAACCCGGTGTTGCCTCCAGGAATGCTTTGGGAGTGTTTCCTTGTTTTTGATTATCAGCCCTGGAGGCTTTTGGATAACGGCTGGGGAATCACTCTGGTCTCTGATTTTGGGCTTGGCTCCCTCTTCCAGGCTCTTCCTGACACTTGGGAATGGTGAGGGTTGCTCTGTCCTGGCTCCTATCCCTGCTCTTCCTCCCACTCATGGCATCAGGGCACCAAAAAGTGGGATTGGGAGGATGAGCGGGATGTGAGCTTGCTGTGGGATGAACCCACCAGGCACAGCAAAGCTCCCAGGAAGGATTTGCCCTCCCCAGGCCTTTCCAGCCCAGGCAGGGACCTCCTTCCCTGCCCAGCTCCTGCATGGGGTCAGGATGGAGGGAAGATCCCAACTCTGGAGCAGTGGTGCTGGGTGATCCTGCACCATCCCAGGCCATCCATGACCCCACACACTCTCCAGCTCCTGTTACACTTTCCAGAGCACCAGGAGCAGATCCAGGAGATTCGCAGGACATTCTCGAGAGATCATGCGTGGATTTGGGGATCCTAATCCCTCCTGGAGCCTGGGTGAGGCTTTGGGAGCTGGCACATCCAAGCCTGGCTCTCCAGGGCTGTCCCACCCCAGTCCAGCTCCAAAAAGCAGGACATGGGAGCAGAGTTGCTGCCGGATCTGGAGTTATCCCCGCTCCTGGCAGCAGCTTTCCCTCGTTGGATCCTGATTAAGGGATTTAACCACGTTCCTTCCGGGCTCAAAGCCGCCCATAACACCCAGGGCTCTTATTTTTCCACTGCCGGGTCAGGAGAAGGGAATTTGTGGGGCTGGTTTGGAGCTGAGCCCCACACATTCCTCATGGATGCAGCTCCATGGTGAGGATCTGCCTCATCCCCCTGGATCAGGCACGAGAGGTGCATCCAGAGGGAATAATTAACTAGTTGTGCTAATTGTGGGGCTTGGCAGCCAAAACTCTCCCTGTTGTCACAGTCACTGGCCGTGGGGTGACAGTTTCCACATCCATGTCTGGCCTCTTCCCAACTTTCTCCTCTTGGTATGAGGCTTTTAAGTGGGGAACTTGCCTATGGAGACAGGCTGGGTGAGCTGGGAATGTCCAGCCTGGAGAAGAGAAGGCTCCAGGGGGACCTTAGAGCCCCTTCCAGAGTCTAAAGGGGCTCCAAGACCTGGAGAGGGACTTTGAGTAAGGGATGAAGGGACAGGACAAAGGAGGAATTTAGGTGGGATATTGGGAAGGAATTCTTCCCTGTGAGGGTGGGGAGGGGCTGGGATGGAATTCCCAGAGAAGCTGTGACTGCCCCATCCCTGGAAGTGTCCAAGGCCAGGTTGGACAGGGCTTGGAGCAACCTGGGAGAGTGGAAGGTGTCCCTGCCCATGGCACTGGATGGCCTTTGAGGTCCCTCCCAATCATTCCAGGATTCCAAGAACACCCCATGGGGAGCTCCTTGTTCCTGTGGGGAGCCCCAAAGGGGGTCCCAGTATCCATCACTCCCTGGTGATGCCCATCCAGGTGCCCTTTGCCTGTGGGTTTGGGCTCCCCGGGCTGTGTTTGCTGTGCCGGGGCCGCTCCCTGTCCTGCTTATCCCACAGGGAGCAGCTCCTGACTCACTTGGGCCGGCCCCAGTCCTGTCACCTGTCCCCAGCATGCCCCACCCAGGCGTCAAACAGGGCCATAAAGGGGGTTTAATGACCCAAACAACAATTTTTGGGCATTCCCACCCCTTCAGGCACTACCTTTTTCCAGCTTTGGATGGAGCGTGGCCAGAGGGGGAGAAAAAGGAGATCTGTGTGGTGCCCATCCCTAAAATTTCCCTTTCCCTGAGTGATGAGGGGCCTGTAGCTCTAAAATTAAGTAGTGGAGAGAGTCAGGAAGGGCAGGTTTGGAATAATGCCAGAGCAGGACACAAGTGGGACACCCCGTGTAGTCCTTGAGAAGGTAAAAATGCCTTTATTTTGGGATGCACTGAGGTCAGGGAGGGAATGTTGCCCTCTCCAAGCTCCAGTTTCCCCAGGATAAGGATACCAGTTTTCCATGTGGAAGTGGAAACATCCTAGGAGTTTTTTCTGCTGGTTTTGTGGGATTTTGGGACAAAGCAGGAGAAACTCCATTCCATGGAGCAGCTGGGGCAGGATGATGCACTTTCAGTGCTTGGGATTTAGCTGGAATCCTGCTGGAATGGGATGAGGGGAGCCCTAAATCCAGGACTGGAAGGTTTTCCTGCCTGGAAGGACATTACTGCTGCTGGCCAGGGCCCTTGGCTCTGTTCCCTGGGGTGTTTTGGCTCTGGGATTGGGTGGACACCAGGTGTCCAGAGCGTTTCCTCTGGGATAGGATCAGCTTGGAAGAGCTGCCAAAGAATTTGGGAAAGGAATTCTGGGTGAAACACAATTCCTGGTGGCCGTGGTGGTGGTGACGTGGTTGCTCTTGTGTCATCCCATCCCCTGGGATGCCCTTGGCCAATCCCATATCCCAAGGCAGCTCCCAGGTACTTCAGCTTGGAGGGTGCCTCAGTCCCAGCCTTAATCACCATCCTGGGCTTAATTAGTGTCATTACCCTGGAAGCCAAGCCCGGCCCAAGGGCTTGTAGATTTGAACTGGTTTAGGTTTTAACTGGTTTATTGTTAGATTTGAACTGGTTTAATGTTTAGGTTTTAATTGATTTATTGTTAGATTTGAACTGGTTTATTGCTCTGGGGAGGGAAGGGCCGGGCCCAGGGACATCCCAGGGTGTTGAGGTGTCTCCCATTCCAACATCTCTGTCTATCCATAGGGAAATCCCACCTGGCCATTGTGCAGAAGGTGAACAACGAGGGCGAGGGGGATCCCTTCTACGAGGTGCTGGGGCTGGTGACCCTGGAGGATGTGATCGAGGAGATCATCAAGTCTGAGATCCTGGATGAGTCTGACACCTACAGTAGGTATTGGGGCTCCCCCCGTTCCCATCATCCTGTCCTTCCATGGGGAGATCCTGACCCCCTCTGTGGGGAGATCCTGTCCCCCCATGGGCTGCTCCTGCTCCCCCATGGGCTGTTCCCACCCACTGTGGACCGATCCTCCCTCCACCCCGTGCCAGGGGTCCTGCCATCCCCCCCAGAGCTGACTCCTGCCCCCCACAGTCGACAACCGCAGCCGGAAGCGTGTGACCAACCAGAAGAACAGGAGGGACTTCTCGGCCTTCAAGGACCCCGTCAGCGAGCAAAAGGTCAAGGTATCCCCTCAGCTCCTCTTGGCTGCCCACAGGTTCCTCCTGACTGGTGAGTTCTGGGAAGGGGGAGCTCCCTGTGGCTCAGGGAAACCCAGGATGGGCTCGGTGTGTCCCCGTGTCCCCCATGTCAGCTCTGGCCCTGGAGACTCCAAGGAGTTGCTCCAACCATCTCATGGAGAAATGATGGGTCTTGTCCTGCTTTCCTTTGCTCTGTTTCCCCTTCCTCCCCCAAATGGGAAGGGATGAGGTTTGGGAATGCTAGACCTGCCTCTGACAGGGCCCTGTCCCCCTGGGATGATCTGGGTGGGGACCTCTGGGATGATCCTGTTCCCAAGGCTGGGGATGGCTTTGCTGGGGACCTCCAGGATGATCCTATTCCCAAAGCTGGGGACCCCTGGGGGGGGCAACTCCAGGATGATCCTGTTCCCAAGGGAATGCCCTTGCTGGGGACCTGGAGCTGGATCCGTGGGTTCTCCCGGAGGGAGCTGTTGTTGGAGCCCATTCCATCCCAGGCACCATCCCAAGGGATGGGGAGGTTGCACCTGCCCCTGGAAGGACAAAAACCGTGTGTGACCCCTTTTCCCTCTCCCAGAGGTGCCACTTTTCAGCCCTACCCTCATGTCAGAGAAGATCCTGCTGCGGCTCCTTGGATATTCTGACGTCATCCAGGAGCTTAAGTTCAATGAGGAGGACAAGAAATCCCCCCAGCACTACCTCTACTGCAAGAACAAGCCTGCTGACTACTTCATCCTCATCCTGCAGGTTTGGAGGGTTCCTGGGGGCCTCCATTCCGCTGGGAATGCTGTGGGGAGGGGAGGGGTCTCATTCCTTAAGGATGTGGATTATGGAATGTCTCCGCCTGGCAGGGCAAGGTGGAGGTGGAGGCTGGCAAGGAATGCATGAAGTTTGAGGCGGGACCGTTTACCTACTACGGGGTGATGGCCCTCAGCCCCCCTCCTGGATCTGGTGAGAAGCCCCTGATCCCTCGGGATGCTCCCTGGGATAGGGCTGCAGGTGGGAGATGCCAGAGGCTCCGAGCCCCGTTGGTGCCCCTTGGGTTGGGCAGTGTGTCCTCAGGGACACCTGGGCTGAATCCCACTGCCCCAGCTTTGGGGTCCTTGAGCAGCCACACGGGGAGCCTCATGGATGAGATGGCTCCTGCACTGCCTTGGGATGTCCTAGGATGGGTGTCCTGACCCCTTGGGTCTCCTACACCCCCTTGGGATGCCCTGGGACAGCTGTGGGATGCCCTGGGATGTGTGTCCTGGCCCCTTGTGACTGGGCTGAGCTCCCAGCCCACTCCCCAGTGCTCCATAGTCCCCTCCCAGTTCCGGGGGCTCTGGGGTCTCACCCCACCCCTCTGATCCCCCAGAATTCCGGTCCCCATCCCGTGGAAGCGGCCTGGCCCGCTCGGCCTCCCTGAGCAACCACGAGCGCTCCGAGTCCATCTCGTCAGCCGTGAGCAGCAGCACCAACCAGCTCAGTGGGACTGGGAACCAGTACGTGGCTGATTTCAGCCTCCGGGCACTGACCGACCTCCAGTTCGTCAAGGTGGGCACAGAACGGTGGGGATGGGGACAGGATCAGCAGGAATGGGGACAGGGAAATACTGGGAAGGAGGACAGGGAAACACCAGGAATGGGGACAAGGAAACACTAGGGACAGGGAAACACTGAGAAGGGGAACAGGGAAACACCAGGAATCCCTCCGTCATCCCTGTTTTTTCCCTGGCCCAGATCACACGCCAGGAGTACCTGAATGGCCTCACGGCCTCCCGCATGGACAGTTGTCCCCAGTCCCCTGACAGCAACAACTCCCCCAGACCGGGCCCCGACAATCCGGAGAGACCAGAGCCTTCGGCCCCCGCAGATGAGACCACGAGCCTCCTGAACGACAGGAACTGCCAGGGCCGCCGGAGCAACCACAGTTCCACGGAGAACAACAACGTCTGACCCCGGCCAGCGCCGGCGCGCTCCGGAGGGCCCGGGGCGTGCCCGGTGCAGGGACCCCCATCCCGGCAGGAATTGGCTGCCACTGGAATATGAGCCAGGAGAAGTGACAACAGCACAGTGAAGAATGGAGGAGCTGGAATTTGCTGCTGTTTCCAGGCTGGCTCGGTTTTTTGGGATTGATTGGAGCAGCGGCGGAGGCGGCACCAAAGGCACCGCCAGCACCGCCCACACAGCTCAGGGACATTGGGGTCTTGTTTGCCACAGTAGGACCCTTGGGATGGATGTTCCTGCCCTTTGGGATCCTCAGAATGGACATCCTGGCCCTTCAAGACCCTTGGGATGGATGGGCTGGTCCTTTGGGATCCTTGGGATGGATGTCCTGGCCCTTTCAGATCCACAGGATGGGTGTCCTGACCCTTTGGGACCCCCAGGATGGACATCCCACCCCCTCAGGGCTCTTGTGCTACATTGGGACCCATGGGACGGATGTTCCCTTTCCTACAGCAGCCTGGGATGGGGGTCCTGGGCCCTCGGCTCTCCTACACCACGTTGGGACCCTGGGATGGGCATCCCAGCTCTTTGGGATCCCCTGGGATGGGAATCCCAGCCCCTCAGGGCTCCTGCACCAGCCTGGGATGAGGGTCCCAATCCTACACCATTTTGGGGGGTCCCAGGATGGAAATCTCAGCCCCTTGGGGTCTCCTACACCACTGTGGTACTCCCAGGATGGGCATCCCAGATCCCTGAGGACTTCTACACCCTTCTGGGATGGGGGTCCTGAGCCGTTGGGATTCCTACACCACATTGGGACCCCCCCAAGGTGGAGGTCCCAGCCCCTCAGGCCCCCCCAGGATGGAGGTCCCTGCCCCTCTGGGGTGTTTTTGGTGTCAGGGACCCCCTGGTTGTGCTGCAGCCTCTCCCCCTCCCCATTCCCAACCCCCTTTCCTGCTGGCCGGGGACATGGGGATGGGCTTGGAGCCCCCTGGGACCCCCCCCACCACAAGCAGTCCGGGGTCCCCCTCGGGGGGTTTCGGTGCCTTCCCCCCACCATAGGGGGTCTCAGGGTCTTGGGGAAGAGGGTCAGGGGTCGGTACAGGGGTGGGGGGGGAGATGCACCAGGATCCCAATTTTGTGGGTTTTTTTGGGGTGACACAGCGCTAGTGACCAAAGTTGTACAGGCAGGAGGGGGTCATGTGTCCCCCAAGGCACCAGGGGACCCCCAAAGCCATCGGGACCCCCCTCCCTCTGGGTTTATTCCTAGTTTTGGGAAAGGGGGAGATGCCCCCCTAAGAAAAGCACAAGTTCCCTGATTTGAACTCTGTAAGTTATTGGGAGAAGGTTAATTAATTATTTTTGTTAATCATGTCTTGACGATCAGTTCCTAGAGGTCCTTCTGCGGGGACATTTTTAGAGAGAATAATAATAATTAATAATAATAATGATAATTAATAATAATAAGCCAGGACAAAAAAAAAAAAAAGCCCTTTTTTTTATTAAATCTTCCTCTATGCAAACCCCTAACCCCTCCCCTGGGAATTCCTATTTATTGTTCAGGTTTGATTTGTATGTTTGGGGAGGGTAGGGCCCAGAGGGGGAGGAGGGGAGAGGGCAGGGTCTACCCCTCCCCAATCCCCCCCCCCACCCCTTCCTGGTTGTGAAACAACCGTGGGATTTTATCTCCTGGGGGTTTTTTGAGGGATTTTTTTGCCAGATGGGTAATAAAAGTCTATATCTGTACGTGGGTCTCTGCCATGGTTCACGGGGGGCGAGGGGCTTGGTGATGGGAGGGGGATCCCGAGGGCACCACCCCAGCCCTGCAAGTGTCCAAGGCCAGGTTGGATGGGGCTTGGAGCAACCTGATCTAGTGGAAGGCGTCCCTACCTGTGGCAGGGGGTGGGACTGGATGGGCTTTAAGGTCTCTTCCAACACAAACCATTTGAGGATTCCATGAAGTCCCACCTAGGCACCCACAAAGGCAGAGACTCGTCTCTGAGGTCAGGGAGGAAAAGGTGCTGTTGGAGATCCTGGACAAGCGGGATCAGTGCCCAACCACTGAAGGACAAGGTTCCATCCATGGCCCTCCTGCCTCTGCCTCCCCCCACAGTGGGATCTGGATCCCCCCAGAATCCCCTGAGCAGCTGCTGTTCCCTCCCAACCACCCCAGGGGGAAGCACAGGAGCCCTCTCACCTCCCGCGGAATTTACTGTTTCAACAAACTGTTTTCCACATTTTTAGTGGTTTTTTTAGGAAACAAAGTCCCTGGAAGGCGGGAGGGGGGTCTGCACCTCCCTCCTAGTGTGACCCCCCACACCCTGGCCTCTGGCACAGGTGACAAGGGGACAGAGTTGGTGCCACAGGCTGCGTTTGTCCATTGGAGATGCCTCTGGAGGTCCCACTGGGGTGGCTCCGGGTGTCCCGTGTCCCCTCAGGTGTCCAGCAGGTCCCGCACGTCCGGGTGGGCCCCATCCCGCGGGAGGCGGCCCCTGGAATCCTGGAGTGTGGCCAGAGCCGGGCAGAGCCGCAGGAGGAGTGCACAGAGCTCACGGTGCCCCTGCTCAGCTGCCTGGGAGGGCATTCGTGTGACCCCCAGAGGGACAGAGAGACCCCCCACCAGGCTCCCCACCCACCTTGGGTGAGAAAGGGGGCTCCCCGTGCCCCCCCCCCACCTTGAGGGGGAGAGGGGACCCCCAGCTCCCATCTTGTGCAGGTGGAACACTCCTGTGCCCCCCAACCACCTTGTGCAGGTCATGCCATGGGAGGGGAGACCCTGTGCTCTCACCCCCTTTGTGTGAGAGAGGGGACCCCCTGTATCCTCCCCCCACCTTGTGCAGGGGATCTCCCTCGGTGCCCCCCCACCTTGCCCAGGGGGTCCCTCCCCCCGTGTCCCCCCACCGACCTTGTGCAGTGCCAGGGACAGGGGGACCCTCTTTGCCCCCTCCCACCCTGTGCAGGGGGTCCCGCCATCCTGTAACCCCTCCACCTTGTTCAGTGCCAAGGACAGAAGGTTCCCCCCTGTGCCTCCTCACCTTGTGTAGGGGGGTCCGCCCGTCGCCGTCGGTGGCCGCGGGGTCGGCCCCGTGCTGGAGCAGGAGGCGGCTCACGGCGAGGTGGCCGCAGTAGCAGGCGCGGTGCAGGGGGGTGGCCCCACCGGGGGTCCGGGCGTCGCAGGGAGCCCCCCGCTCCAGCAGCACCCGGCACACCCCCAGGTGCCCGTTACGGCTGGCGTAGTGCTTGAGGGGAGGAGGGGGGAAGAGAGTGGGCAGGGGGGCCGGGACCCCCGGGACCCCCATACCGGGGCCGTGTACCCGCCAGGTTGAGCCCCCCGTGCTATCCCCCGTGCCCACCGTAGCAGGGCCGTGTGCCCCCCCCGGACCCCCAGACCCCCATACCAGTGCCGTGTACCCCGCCCGGTCGGGCTCTCCGGGGTCCCCGCACCGCTCCAGCAGCCGCAGTACCCGCGGCTCGTCCCCGTCCCGCGCGGCCGCCCAGATCCCTGCAGGCAGCGAGGCCGGGTCAGGCCGGGACCGACCTCCGGGGCTGCCCTGGGACCCCCGGTACCGAGTACTCCCGCCCAGAGCCCCCCCGTACCCTCCCGGTACCGGCACCTCCGCGCACCCCGCCCAGTACCCCCAGAGCCAACCGGACCCCGCTCGAAGTCCATCTCGGCCAGGCTCTGGTGTACGCTGGGCACGGCCACCGGCCCCGAGCAGCAAGGATCGGACATCGCCCCCTGCCCGGGGCAGCACGGACCGGGCGGAGAGCGGCGACCCCCGGCCATGGCGCCGGGGAACCGGAGAGACCGGGGGGTGACTGGGACGGGGGCGGAGATGGACGGAAAGGACCGAAGATTGACGGAAAACACCAAAAATTGACGGAAAGGACCGAGGATCGACGGAAAACACCGGAAATTGACGGAAAAGGCCGGAAGTTGACGGAAAAGGCCGGAAGTTGACGGAAAAGGCCGGAAAATGACGGAAATTGACGGAAGTTGACGGAAAAGACCGGAAGTTGACGGAAAAGGCCGGAA
>NW_016690377.1:84945-95967 GCF_001604755.1 Lepidothrix coronata
TGACGGAAAAGGCCGGAAATTAACGGAAAAGACCGGAAAATGATGCAAAACACCGGAAGTTGACGGAAAAGACCGGAAGTTGACGGAAAGGACCGAGGATTGACGGAAACCGAAGATTGACGGAAAGGGCCGAATGCAGGCGAGCGGCCCCGCCTCCGAGGCAAAGGCCCGCTCCCCCGCAGTGCCCCGGAGCCACCGCCAGGGGGCGCCCGCGCCCGCCCTGTGCTAAGCGGCCCCTCCCGCCCCCCCCGGGGGCCACTAAACCCCCCCGTTATGGAGGGTCCGGCCCCCCTCCCCACTGGGGACCCTGGGGTCACCCCTCCGCGCTACGAGGGCTTAAGGACCACCCACACACACTTACGAGGTCTCCGGGAGTGCCAGGTCTCCCCTCCCCACTATGGAGGGCCCAGGGGTCACCCCTCCATACTTTGGGGGTGTAGGAATCACCCCCCACGTACTTGGGAGGTCTCCAGACCTCTTCCCTCCTGGCTGTGGGGTCCCAGACTCCCATCCTCCCCTCAGCAATGGGTGTCCCAGAGCCCCCAGTCCTCACCCTCCCACCCCGGAGGGCTCCGGGCTCCCGCGGCCCCACTTCCCACGCCCTGGTGCCACCCCTGGCCCCGTTCCCAAGCCCCCCCCCCTCCCCAGGATCCTGGTCCTGCTTCCGCCTGGTTTCCCAGCAGAGCCTCCCCGGGGAGCCCCCGTGCTGACCCCCCGCATCCGGAGGGGGGCACGGGCAGCCCCGGCCCCCCCGCCTGGGAACGGCACCGCGATGCCCTTTTATAGCCCTTTTATGAGCCTTTTTCCATGAGCTCAGCACCCAGGGGGGGCCCAGCATCCCTCCCAGCACTGGCCGCGGCCACCGCGGGTGTCACTTTTCAGAGAGAATTCGTATTTTCAACTCCTTTTATTATTAATATAAAAATACTCACGTATTTACAGCAAATAAATATATTTCGGTAACAAATAAATTACACTGGAGGGGTTATACAAAACGGGAGGGGACCGTGCAGGGGGAGCAGGCAGGGGGTTGGGAGGGGATGTACAGCCAGGGCTAGGGGGGCAGAGCCCTGGGAAGGGGGACACAGGGTGGGGGTAATAGAAAAGTTCTCAGGGAAAAAAACCCGATCAGTTCAGAAATCAGCCCAAAAAACATCCTGGGGCCACCGGGGCGTGGGCCCGGGGGGGGTGTCCCCAAGGTCTGTCCCTTGTGTGGGACATGGTACCGAAGGCGGGTGTGGTGACCAAGGGTGGCTCTGGGGCCCAAGATGGGCACCAGGACCCCAAATGTGACACCCCAGGGTGAGTGTCAGGGTGACACTTCTGTCCCCAAGGTGGTGCCAGGGTAGGAATCCCACTGCCAGGGCAAGTACCAGGTGACAATCCTGTCCCCAAGGTGGGTGCCAGTGGGTCAGTCCCTAACACAGGTACTGGCAAACAGGCTGACAATCCTGTCCCCAAGGTGGGTGCTGGCACCAGGGTGACACTCCTGTCCTCATAGCAGGTGCTGGGGTGACAATCCTGTCCCCAAAGCAGGTGCCAGTGCCAGCGTGTCAGTCCCCAACATAGGTACTGGCACTGGGGTGACAATCCTGCCCCCAAGATGGGTGCTGGCACCAGGGTGACAATCCTGTCCCCAGAGCAGGTGCTGGGGTGACAATCCCATCCCCAAAATGAGTACCAGGGTGGCAATCCTGTCCCCAAAGAGGGTACCAGGGTGGCAATCCTGTTCCCAAGGCAAGTACCAGTGCCAATATATCAGTTCCCAAGGCGGGTACTGGCACTGAGGCAACAATCCTGTCCCCAGGGCAGGTGCCAGCGCCCACCCCACAGCCCCAAGCTGGGTGCCGGTGCTGGTCCTTAGGCCAGGGTGCCCACCCTGGGGTCTGGGGTGGGGCCCTGAGGTAGGTGGTGCCAATCCCTCCGGCTCAGACCGATGACTCCTCGGGGTTGGAGTCGGGCAGGGGCTGGCGCTGCTGCAGCTTCCGCCGCAGCTCCTCAGCCAGGTCGGCACAGGGTGGGCGCTCCTCGGCACCCAGTGCCAGCCGGATGTACCCGTTGGATGAGGAGCCGCGCAGGGGGCCCAGGTGGATGCGGGTGGGCGAGTGCAGGGGCTGCCCAGGGATGGCAGCGGGTGGCGAGGCAGCAGTGCCAGGGCCGCCGTTGCGACAGGTGGCGTGGCCAGGCACAATCTTCAGGGACCCGTCCGAGTAGTAGTAGCTGGAGGGGTCCCAGAGCTTCTCATCCGAGTCGGAGGCGGCGCTGGACACGAAGCGGGGGCTGGGTGGCTCCTTGGGCAGCTCAATGGGGTACACCAGGGTGCTCTCAATGGCCTTGGTACCCTTGCCCAGCTCCTCACGCAGGCGCCGCCACAGCGAGAGCACAGCGAGCAGCAGTACGAGGCACAGGGCGCCCAGGCACACGGCCAGCACCCACACCACGCCCAGGCTCTCCAGCGGTGCCCGTGCCTCTAGCGGCGCCCCGGGCCCCGCCAGCACAGTCACCTGGTACTCCTGGGCGCCCAAGGGGGCCCCCTGCTCCTCCGCCAGGCACCGGTATGTGCCACTGTGCTGGGCACCAGCGCCCGGCACCACCAGCGCCCGCAGCCGCGCGTCGCTCAGCACCAGCGCCTGCTCGGCCGGCAGAGCACGGCCCTCAAACGTCCACTGCGCCCGTGCCAGGTTGGAGCCCAGGCGGCACGTCAGCACCAGGTCGGTGCCTGCTACCACTGTCACGTTCTTGGGGGTGAGGGGCCCTGTGGGGAGAGAGGGGGGTCAGGAGGGAGGGCGGGAAGAGGGATGGGGGGATCCGTGTGGCTCAGGGGGGCTCACCTTGTTTGGCTGCCTGAGGGACGGAGCAGGCGCCAGTGTCGGAGCTCAGCACATCCTGCACCAGGTGGGACCTGTGGCAGGAGGGGGTGCAGTGAGGGGGGGTCCTTGTAGGGTGTCCCCTCCCTCCCAGGGGAGCCCCATACCCAGAGAATCACAGAATATCCTGAGTTGGGAGGGACCCACAAGGATGAGTCCAGCTCTTGGCTCTGCACAGGACACCCCCAAAAGTCCCCCCCAGTCCCCAAATCTCAACACCTGAGAGCACTGTCCAAACATTCCCCAATCTAAAATTATGGAATATTGGAAGGGACTCACAAGGATCATCCAGTCCAACTCCTGGCCCTGCACAGGACACCCCAAAATCCACCCTGTCCCTGAGAGCTTTGTCCAAACACTCCTTGAGCTCTGGCAGCCTTGAGGCTGTGATCACTGCCCTGGGGAGCCTCTTCAGTGCCCAGCCACCCTCTGGGGGAAGAACCTTTTCTCAATATCCGACTTAAACCTCCCCTGACACAGCTCCAGCTGTTCCAGGGTCCTGTCACCAGTCACAGAGATGGAGCTTACTCCCATGAGGAAGCAGTGGATGAGGGATCCCCCAGCCCATCCCGTACCCATTCTGCCCATCAATCCGGACACAGGTGCTGCCGTTCCGGCTCCAGGCGCAGTAGGGATCCCGTGCCAGGACACAGTCTGTGCACGACTGGTACCGCCCGCAGTCGGCCAGGGGTAGCTGGGCCACCTGGAAACGGGAGCCGGCGAAGAGCAGCTTCTACGAGGGCAGGGAAAAGGGCTGAGGTGACCCTGCCCCGAGGTGTCCCCGCAGTGCCACCCCTGGCCCCACAGCCCTGCTCACCTTCCTCCTGGCCAGCACCAGGCTCTCCACGGGCTGTGCCGGTTCGAACACCTGCAGCTCCTCCACCAGGTGGATGGAAGTGCCCAAATCCAGCGCCTTGTGCACCCACCCATCACCTGTGAGCAGGGCAGGTGCTCAGGGCTGTGCCATAGCATGGACTGTCCCCTCCGTGCCCTCCCAGCTGCCCCAGGTACCTGTGCCGATGAAAAGCACCTCATAGATGGTGCCATCCAGCCCAGCCACGCGATCTACCACCAGCTGGGTGAAGTTAGAGTCCTTCTTGAGCAGCAGCGGGCGCCCGCGCTGCGGCGGCACCGGCTCGTCCATCAGTGGGTGCTTCTTGGCAAAGTTCAGGGTGTTGTCGGGCAGCTCCAGGGAGCTGGCAAAGCCGTTCTGCCGGTGCCAGTCCGTGATGCACTGTGGGGAGGGCACAGGGGCAGTGTCAGGAGCGGGGAGGGATCCCGGGAGGGATCCCAGCCCCTCTCAGGAGGGCACTGAGGGCACCATTAGGAGCATGGAGGGATCCCACCCCCCTTTAGGAGGGCACCATCAGCCATGTGGATGGATCCCAGCCCATTTAGGAGGGCAGAGAGAGCGCTATCAGGCACATGGACAGATGCCAGTCTCTTAGGAGGGCACTGAGGGCCCTCAGTCACACAGATGGATCCCACCCTTCCCCCCCAGTCCCCAGTGCCCACTCACCGCTCCGGGCCGGGGACTGGGCACCTCATCTGAGTAACGGCCCCACCTCTGCGCCTGCTCCCGGTACTCCTTGTAGGGCCCCTCAAATGCCTTCTTCACCTCCAGGATGTGGTACCGGCAGATGGCTGAGACATCCACATCCCCCCTGCAGGCACAGGAGGGGTTGGGGCGGGAACCCTCCATCCTGGGGATCCCTGGCATGCCACATCCCCCCGGACTCACCAGTGGGCCTGGAACACCCCAAAGAAGGTGGTTTCCTGCCACTCAGCCCCGGGCAGGGTGAACACAGCCTGGAGCCGGTTGAAGTGGAGCTGCTGCTCCGGGGCTGAACACACCAAACGGGCCTTCAGGAATGTCGTCCACTTCTTCTGGAGCGTCCGGGCACCACCCACATCCCCCTGGACACAGAGAAAAGGCCACAGTCACCGCATGGCACAGCCACCACGGTGACACCAAACTGGTTACAAAGGGTCTGTGCAGCAGTGGGGGAAGGTGTTGGACAATTAACTTCAACACAACAGTATTTGATCCCTAAATCAGTGATTAATAGTCTTGTGCCAGCTATTGCTGCCTTAATTATCTATATCAGTGATTAATAAGTACTAGATGTCTTTGTTTTGAGAACAAGGGTTGTGTGTCAGAGCCAAGACTGATTAGAGAAGGGGCACCATGACCTGATCATGTACTTGAGAAGGAGAAAAGATTCATCAGAAGATCCAGAACCATCAAAGGGAAATTTGGGGAATGGGATGTTCCCAAATGACCACCAAAGACCCTCAAAAGACCCTTACTCATATCCAAATAAATCCACGGAAATAATTAGCAGATTATTCAGGAAACACAATGAATATGTTACACAACGTGATGAATATGGATCAGTTCATGACCGTCCCCTGCTCTAGTGGGTGCTGGGGGTGCATTTGGGTGCACCCAACAAAGGAACGTCAGCTTTCCAACCCAACAAACTGCTTGGAGAGTTCCTATCCTGGTTTTTGGTGTCCCTGTGGTGTCCCCTCCATACCTTGCACACCCTGGCCACCCGGGCCACCACCTGCTCAGCATAGCAGTCGTACTCCACCGCGCGCTCGCTGAAGAAGAAATACACCTTGTCGTCATCGCCGGTGCTGCTGCCCGAGCTCTCCTGCACGAACGCTGAGGCCACGAAGTGGGGCTCTGGGGAAACACGGGGTGACACCGTGTGGGGGTGGGGGAGTGGCAGAACGCGCTCAGTTGGAAGAGACCCACAAGGATTATCGAGTCCAACTCCTGGCCCTGTGCAGGCCCATTCCAAAGAGTCACACCCTGTGCCCCAGAGCATCATCCAAATGCTCCTTAAGCTCTGACAGCCTTGGGGCTGTGACCACTGCCCTGGGGAGCCTGTTCAGTGCCCAACCACCCTTTTGGGGGAAGAACCTTCTTCTAATATCCAACCTAAATCTCCCCTGACACAACTTCAGGCCATTCCTTGGGGTCCTGTCCCTGGTCCCCACAGAGTAGAGCTCAGCGCCTGCCACTCCTCTTCCCCTTCCCAGGAAGCTGTAACTGCAATGAGGTCTCCCCTCAATCTTCTCTTCTCCAGCTGAACAGACCACATGCCCTCAGCGTCCTCACACGGTTTCCCCTCAAGGCTCTTCACCATCTTCGTTGCCTCCTTTGGACACACTCTAATGGCTCAATATCTTCCTTATATTTTGTCCCCCCCAAACTGCCCCAATATTGCAACTGAGGCCACCCCAGGTCAGAGCAGAGCCAGACAATCCCCTCCCTCGCCTGGCCGGTGATGTTGGGCCTGATGTCCCCAGGACATGGTTGACCCCACCGTCCCCTCCCTGTGTGTCCCCCATCCCTACCATTGAGCCAGGAGGTGAGATACTCCGTCTTCATGGAGTAGTGCGGGCCCAGGTTGCGCAGGATGACAGGCTCCGTGCCCAGGAAGTTGTTGAAGGTGGCTGAGTAGAGCTCCCCGTCTGTGAGGGAGGGGTTTTAGGGGGGTGGGGGGCACGGTGGGTACCCCCCTGAGCCCAGCAGGCGCCCAGCGGTGCCACTTACCCACGATGAGGCCAGTGTGCCCCTTGGTGGGGTCGTAGGGACACTTCCCTTTGCCGTCCTCAAATGCCACTTGGTCCAGGGTGAATCCGGACAGTTCCTGGGGGGCACAGGAGTAGGTGGGGGTCCCGACCCCCTGCTCAATTCATGTCCCCCAATGCCCAGACAGGCCCCAGGCACAGGGATATGACCCCAGATGAACCTCCTGGGCACAGTGACACCCCTGGATGACCCTTCTGTGGACAGGGACATCCCAACAACACTCCAAGAGCACAGAAGACACCCCCAAACCGCCCCTGCTTACAGGCACAAGACACTCCCCTGCCCACAGGGGAGTGAATACCACCCCTGTGGACAGGGATACGCCTCAGATGACCCCTTTGGGCACAGGGACACGCCAACGACACTCCAAGGGCACAGGAGACCCTCCCCATACCTACCTCATGGGCATAAGACACCCCCCTGCCCACAGGGGCACCCCTGAATGCCTCCCCTGGCAAGAGGGACACCCCTCAGTGATGCTCTTGGGCCTCATCCCGGGGTACAGGGGTGCACTGGGGCCTAACCAGGTGTTGCCCCCCCCCACTCACGATGTAGGTGCACTTGGGCTGGAAGGCGTAGGTGCCACAGGCGTAGAGGTGGGAGCTGTTGTAGCTCTGCAGGAACCGCACGTAGTTGAAGCAGTCAGTCTGGGGGGGTGACAGAGGGAACATTAATGGGGTGTCCTCACAGGGGGGGCCACCCCAGAGTGCCCCAAACCCCCCCACTGCACTCACAGCACCCACCTGGTTGTTCTTGCCCTTCTGCACACACTCAGCCTTCTTCTCCACCGGGGCTTCCCAGGAGATCTGGGGGCGCAGAACGGGTGAGGGGGCTGGAATCTCACACTTCCCCCAAAACCTCCCCTCCTTCTGAGAGTTCCGGGGCCTCACCGCTGCCTTGAGCTCCACGGTGCCGGTGGCCAGGGCGAACAGGGCCTCCCGAGCCCCCACGTAGAGCAGCCCCTCGGCCTCGTCCAGCGTCAGCGTCAGGTAGTGCGAGACCCCCCCGTGGGAGAAGCGCTTGGCTGCATCCCGCAGTTCTGCGGGGACACAGGACACCGGGCTGGGACACCCCAGCCCCACGGGGACCCCACCCCAGGCGAGCACACCCATACAACCACCCCACCCACTGGAACACCCCTAAACTCCCCCAGCCCCATGGGGACCCCCACCCCGGGGGGGTGCACCCACAGAACCCCACCACCACCAGAACCCTCGCCGATCTTCAGAGATCTCTGCCCTCCATGGGTGCACCCGCAGAACCACCATCCCCCACCAGAACACCCTCAGAGCCTCCTAGCCCTGCAGGGACCCCCACCCCGGCTGGGTGCACCCACAGCCCCTCACCACCACTGGAAACCCTCCAGAGCCCCCCAGTGCTGCAGGGACCCC
Organism: Lepidothrix coronata; assembly: GCF_001604755.1. Lineage (NCBI taxonomy): Eukaryota > Metazoa > Chordata > Aves > Passeriformes > Pipridae > Lepidothrix > Lepidothrix coronata. The sequence continues at coordinate 92,811 of NW_016690377.1, forward strand.
CTGCCCGGGGTGGGTGCATCCACAGAACCCCCCTCACCCACTAGAACCCCCCCGAGCCCCCTGGCACTGTGGCACACAAAGGGCTCTTTGTCACCCACACGGACGGCGCCGGGCGAACACAGTGGCCTTTGCAGAGACCCTGCGGCCCCCCCGGCCCCCCCTTGTGCCCCCCAGCCACCCCCGGGCCCTGCAGAAAGGGCCCATTGATGGGGCAGCACCAGGGCCCCCGGGTGGGGACGGGGATGTTGGGATGGCACGGCACGGGGGAGGCACGGGGACGGCACGGGGACGGCACAGGGACACGGCAGAAGGGTGGGGGTCCTGGGTGTGGGGATAGGGGACAGGGGATGGTGTCTGCATGGGGACAGTGGCACGGCAGAAAGGTGGGGGTTGCAGGAGTGCAGATGGAACACAGCAAAGGGGACAGGAGTCACAGGCAGGGGGACAGGGGACACAGCACAGGGACACTGGCATAGAACAGGAATAGAGGACACAGGGCACTGCCACCCCACGGGGACAGGGGAATGGGGCATGACATGGGGACACAGGGCATGGCAAAGGGACAGGAGCATCGGAGCTGGCACAGCACGGGGACAGGGACACAGGGCACGGCAGATGGGGACACAGGGTGATGGCACAGCACAGAGACACTGTGCTGGGATGGGAAAAGGATGGAATCTCAGGATGCTGGCAGGGCAGGAGGACATAGACAGGGATGGGACAAGGGACATGGCACAGGGCTGGGGACAGGGGACATGGCAGAAGGATGGTACAAGGGCCATGGAAGAGGGATGGGACATAGCACAGGCCTGAGGACCCCAGGCACCGGCACAGCACCAGGACAGGGAGCAGTCCCTGCATGTCCCTCCTCTTCTTCTACTACCTGGGGGGGGTCCCACAATGCTGACAAGCTTTGGGGGGCAAGCCAAAGCCTCATGCCTTAACCACCAATCTGTCACCCGCTGTCAGCAAGGGACAGAATCAACACTCCCACCCACTGTGCCTTAGTTTCCCCCCTTTCCCCTCCCTCCCTGAGCCCCCCAGAGTGTCCCCCAGTACTCACCGGCATAGAGGACAGTTCTCCGGGGCACGGCGCTCCACGAGGCCCCCGGGGCAGTGACAGCGGTGGCAGCAGCAGCGGTGGCGAGGGCTAGCAGCAAGGCAAGGGCCAGCGGCCGGCCAGGGGCCATGGCGCTGGGGCGGGGGGGACACCAGGGGGTCCCTGGGGGGAGACACGGCCACGCCGGGGCCCCGTGAGGGCCACGGGGCAGCAGCGTCACGCGGGCCGCACGGGGACAAGGCGGCATTGAGGGAAGGGTGTCACGAGGGCCCCCCACGCCCTTGGGGGTCCCCGACTCTGCCCCCCCCCGCCACAGCCCCTCCTCCAGCTGTGACGAGGCTCAGGAAACTCGTCCCGTCCGCTCCCCCTCCCCACTCCACGTCCTGCCCCGGACCCCCAGGCCCTGCCTGGTGTCCTGGGGGCGCCCCCGCAGTGCCCCCCCCCTGCGCCCCGGGCCGGGCAGGATGCGGCGGCCGGGAATTGTTCTGCCCTGCCCGGCGGGAAGCAGGAAGTTGGGGGGGTCCGGGAGGGCCCCCGCGCCGCCAGGGAAGGATTTCCGGGAGGGTGGGAGGCCGGGAACAGGCGTGGGAATGGGGGACACCCCGGCAGGGCGGAGGGCTGAGGGTGCCACAGGCACAGCTGGGGTGCAACAGGCAAAGATGGGCTGCCATGGGCAAAGCTGGGGTGTCATGGGCACAGTCAGGGTGCTACAGGAAAAGCTGGGGTGCCACGGGCACAGTTGAGGTGACACAGGCATGGACAGGGTGTAATGGGCGTGGACAGGGGTCCACGGGCAAAGATGGGTCATATGGGCAAAGATGGGATGCCCTGGGCAGGGCCAGGACACGGGCACAGTCGGGATGCCACAGGCAAAGCTCGGGTGCCATAGGCATGCCCAGAGTGCTGTGGGCACAGCTGGGGTGCCATGGGCAACTCTGGGGTGCTACAGGCATGGTCAGGGTACAACAGGCAAATCTGGAATGCCATAGGCAAAGATGAGGTGCAACAGGCATGGCCACAGCAACATGGGCATGGGCAGAATGCAACAGGCAAATCTGGGGTGCCAGGGACACGGCTGGGGTACAACAGGCAAAGCTGGGGTGCCACGGGCATATCTAGGGTACAACGGGCTTGGCTCTGGAGACAAAAGCACAGTAAAGGTGCCACAGACCACAGTCATGGCCAGGGTGCCACATGCATGGCTGGGGTGACATGGGCAAAACAAGGGTGCCCTGAGCATGCCAGGGTGCCATGGGCAAAGTTGGGGGGGCCACAGGTATGGCTGGGTACAACAGGCAAAGCTGAGGTGCCCTGGTCATGGCCAGGGTGCCATGGGAACAGTTGGCGTGCAATGGGCATAGCTGGGGCGCCACAGGCACAGTCAGGGTGCAACAGGCAAAGCTGGGGTGCCCTGGGCGCGGCCAGGGTGCCCAAAGCGGGGACAGGCACCATCAGAGTGCAACAGGCAGGACGGGGTCCCCGGGGTCCCCAGTTTTGTTGCTGTACACCTGGGGATCCCACAGGGAGTCTGGCGTCCCACGATCTCACAGCGGTGCCATCCCGGGTGGGGTCTCATCCTGGGTAGGGGGTCCCTGTGGCAGTGCCAACCCAAGGAGTCTCCACAATGGTCCCATCCCTGGGGGGTCTCCACGACGGTGCCACCCGGGGGTCCCATCCCAGATTGGGGGGTCCCTATTTGCAGCGCCAGCCACGATGCTCCCATCCCGGGGTTCCCCACGGCACCCGCGGGTGAGGGCCCCTCCCGCGCACCAGTTGCCGGTACTGGGGGGGGGCAGTTCCCGTTGCACCGACGGCTCCCGGCAGAAGGGACGTCCCCGTTACCGACGGGGGGCCCCGGTCCCCCCACGAGCAGGGGGAGCCGGTGCCGATGGCCGGTACCGGGCGGAACAAAGCGCCTCCCCCTCCTCCCCCCGCCCCCGCGGCTCCGCCACAACAATACCGGGGCGGGGCGGGGGGGCCGGGCCGGCGGGGGGGGGGGCCCGCACTCACCTCGGGGCGCGACGGCGGCTCCGGGGGGGTCGGGGGGGGGGGGGGCCCGCACTCACCTCGGGGCGCGACGGCGGCTCCGGGGGGGTC
>NW_016690377.1:96231-128875 GCF_001604755.1 Lepidothrix coronata
GGGGGAGGGACGGCTCGGGGGGGCTCGGCCGAGGCAGGAGCGGCCGTGAGGGGCGGTGAGGGGGGGGAGGGACGGCCCGGGGGGGCCTGGCTGAGGCGGGAGCGGCCGTGAGGGGCGGCGGCGGGTGCGCGCCGCGCGGCTCCGCGGGGACACGCCCCCGCAGTGACGTCACGTGCGGAGCCCCGCGGAGGGGGCGCGGGTCGGGTCGGGTCGGGTCAGATCGGAACCGCTCGGGTGGGATCGGAACCGCTCGGGTGGGATCGGATCAGAACCAGTCAGGCTGTACTGGAACCAGTTGGCTCAGCCCAGCTCAGCTCGGTTCGGTTCGGATCCAGGACCAATCAGGTCGTATTGGAACCAGATGGCTCAGCCCAGCTCAGCTCGGTTTGGCTTAGTTTGATTTGGATCAGAACTAGTCAGGTCGGATCCAGAACCAGTGAGCTCAGCTCAGCTCCGCTGGGCTCAGCTCAACCCGGCCCAGATCAGATCGGATCAGAACCAGTTGGGTTGTATTGGAACCCATTGGCTCAGCCCAGCTCCCACAGCACCCCCATCATGGCCCGGTGGGATCAGAACCTGTTGGATCAGATCAGAACCAGTCGTGTCTGTTTGGAACCACTTGGCTCAGCCCAGCTTGGTTCAGTTGAGCTCTACTCAGCTCTGCTGAGGTCTGATCACAACCAGTTGGATCAGATTGGAACCAGTCAGCTCAGCTCAGCTCAGCTTGGCTGGGCTTGGCTCAGTTTAACCCGGCTTTGCTCAGCCAGGTTTGGATCGGGTCAGATCGGGTTGGATTGCATGGGAAACAGTCGGCTCAGATTGGATCAGAACCAGTTGTGTCAGATTGGAACTAGCTGGGTCAGCTTAGCTTGGCTCACCTCAGTTCAGTTCAGCTTGGCTCAGTTTAACCTGGTCTTGCTTAGCCCAGGCCTGGCTCAGCCTGGTTCAGCTCAGTTCAACCAGGCTCAACTCAGTCCAGTTTGGGGTGTCCTGGTTTGGCTCAGCTCAGTTCAAGTCACCTTAACCAGGCTCAGCTCAGCCTAGTTTGGTTCAGCCCAGCTTGGTTTAACCCCACTTGGCTCAGCCTGACTCCCTGTGGGTGGGCACAGGGGTCACCAAGAGAGGCACGGGGACATTTTGGGGTGCCCCACATCACCCACATCCCACTGAGGGGGGTCCCACCTCCTGGTCAGCCTCTTCTGGGTCCCTCTGGGCTGTGCCAGCACTGCAAACCGTCCCAAGAGGCGGTTCAGGGCTGGACCTCCTGGCAGGTTCCCCCTATATGGTACCATCGACTGTGCCCATGCCCTGGGGGTGGCCTTGTGTCCGGTGGCTCCCACAGCAGCTCCAGCATGGCCTGGAAAAATTCCCTGGGGAGAGGGACAAGAGGTGAGGGAGGGGCCAGTGTGTGTGCCCACGTGCCTGTCCCCGGTGCCATCCCCAGTGCTGCCATGGCCCCAGTGCCACCCCTGGAGCCACCCCCAGTGCCATCCCTGGTGCCACCCACTGTTGCCATGGTCCTGGTGCCATTCCCTGTGCCATCCTCAGCCCTGGTGCCCCTGGTGCCCATGGCAAGGGGACAGTGCCAGCAGCTGGGCCATGCCTGCTTTGTGTCTGCACAACCGGCTGGAATAAAGGAATTAGAGCAGCCACCTCCCGGCCCTGGCACGGGGCCCTGGCAGCTCCTGCCACCCTCCCGCGGGTGGCACAGGCCGATGGCATCCCACTGGACACAGCACTGTGGGCATGGGTGAGTTCGGCCCAGCTGGGACCTGACTGGGACACCTGCCCAGTAATCCTGCCCGTGATCCATGCCCAGGGTACTTTTCCTGGATACCTGCCCAGGGTTCCTGCCCAGGGTTCCTGCCCAGAGTCCTTGCCTGGGTACCTGCCCAGGATGCTTTCCCAGGATCCCTGCCCAGGAATCCTGTCTGTGGTATTTGCCCGGGATCCCTGCCCAGGATACCTTTACAGGGTCCCTGCCTAGGATACTTTCCTGGAGTACCTGCCTGGGCAAGGGTGAGGGAGGAGGACGATGAGCTCCAGGTGGGCACTGTGGATGTGGTGGCACAGTTGGGTGACCCCCAGGAACTGGAAGGGGAAGGTGCCGTGTCACTGAGGGGCCTCAAAACCCCCGCGGTGATGTCCCTGCTGGGGCAGGGCCAGGCTGGCATGGCCGGCGGGCACCACTCCAGGCGCTGGCATTGGCACTCCTCCACTAATTAGCGGGGCAGAGATAACGAGGGCGCAGCGTCCGCGGCACGCGTGGGGTACACAGCACGAGGCCGTGGCACCGGGAGCAGGACAGACGCCTGGGAGGAGCAGAGGAGATCGCGGGGGGCTGGCAAGGTGGGCAGCATCTCGCGAGGCCCTCCCGCGTCCCCTCACCGCGGAACGGGCAGGGCCAGGAACAGGTGGCGTGGCTTACTCGGGAACAGCCAATAGGAAGCGGTGAACGGAGAGCTGACCCCGCCCCTGCCCCGCCCCTGCGTTTTCAAACTCTCCGCCCCACCCACACATCTGCTGGCCAGTCAGAGCGCGGCGGGCGAGCAGATAAACCAATCATAGCCATTTCTCAGTGCCGGGGGGCGGGGTGTAGCTCGCACCAACCAATCAGAGTGGGGTGGGCGCGGCCTTGCGCTCCCGGGGTGCGGACGCTTTTCCGGGTCAGGCGGAAACGGCGGCGCGACCCGGAAGTTCCGGCGCGGCGGCGGTGCGGCCTCGTCCGGCCCCGGCTCCGGTTCTGACCCTGGTCCCGGCCTCGGCCCCCATCTCGGCCCCACTATGGCGGACGTGACCGCCCGGAGCCTGCAGTATGAGTACAAGGCGGTGAGTACGGGCCCAGTGCCGTGAATCTTCCCCCGGTACCGTCAACCCCCCTCAGCGCCACGGTGAGACCCTCTGACTCACCTCAGTCCCTCCTTCGGGACCCCCCAGGCCCCCCTTAGCCCCAGGTTGGGACCCATTTCGGGATCCCCAGCCCCCCCCCCCTCCCATGGAGGGACCACTCCAACCCCCTCGGCCCCTTGGTCGGATCTCCAGTGGGACCCCCTGACTCCCTCAGTCCCATTTCAGGATCCCCTGACCCTCCTTAGCCGCACATTTGGGACCCCCGGTGTCCCTGAGCCCCATTTCAGGACCCTCAGCCCTATAGAGGGACCCCTTTCAGGACCCCTCTGACCCTTCTCAGCCCTATTTTGGGACCTCCTGACCCCCCTCAGCCTCATTCTGGGACCCCTCCCAGTTCCCCTCAGACCCAATTTCAGGATCCTCATCTCCCTGAGCCCCATTCCAGGGTCTCCCTGCTCCCCTCCCAGCCCCATTTCAGGGTTTCCCTGAGCCCCCCTGACCCCGTTCTCCATTCCCCAGAACTCCAACCTGGTGCTCCAAGCCGATCGGTCCCTGATCGATCGCACGCGCCGAGACGAGCCTACGGGTGAAGTGCTGTCACTGGTGGGGAAGCTCGAGGGGACCCGCATGGGAGACAAGGCCCAGAGGACCAAACCCCAGATGCAGGAGGAGAGAAGAGCCAAGTGAGTGGGAGCTGGGCCTGGAATGGGAATTCCTGTCCCCAAACAGGATTTTGGGGGGTCACAGAAAGGTTTGGGGTGGGAGGGACCTTAAAGACCATTGGCCTGACACCAGAGCAGGGTCCAGCCTGGCCTTGGGCACTGCCAGAGATCCAGGGGCAGCCACAGCCTCTCTGGGAATTGCATCCCAGCCCCTCCCCACCCTCACAGGGAGGAATTTCTTCCCCATATCCCACTCAAATCTCCCCCTTTTCAGTGGGAAGCCACTCCCCCTTGTTCTGTCCCTCCATCCCTTGTCCAAAGTCCCTCTCCTAGAGCCTCTTTGGGCACTGGAAGGGGCTCCAAGGTCTCCCCGCACCCTTTTCTTCTCCAGTGTTGGGAATATTTGGAGGTGGAAAACGTTGTGGTGATGTGAGCACAGGGCTGGAGACCAAACCCCCCCAACGTGCATGTCACAAACACAGTTTTCTCCACTTGGAGTCACTTGCTCTGTGTTAGGAACTGAAAATCGAAGGGGAGAAATTAAAATCAATCAGTTTTACCCCTTTTTTTTTGAAATTAAGGAGCCTTGTGGTACTTTGTGGCTCTGACTCCATGTCCCGCTCCTGCTCCTGTCCACAGGAGGAGGAAGAGAGACGAGGACAGGCACGACATCAACAAGATGAAGGGCTACACTCTGCTGTCCGAGGGCATCGATGAGATGGTTGGGATCATCTACAAACCCAAGACCAAGGAGACCCGTGAGACCTACGAGGTCCTGCTGAGCTTCATCCAGGCAGCCCTGGGGGACCAGGTGAGGCTGGGATCGCAGCCTGGGTTAGAGAGATCCAGCCCTTGGATTGGTTAATCTATCCCTGTCATCCCATGGGTTCATGGAGATATGGAATGGTTTGGGTTGGAGGGACAAGATCATCCTATTCCACCCCCTGCCATGGGCAGGGACACCTTCCATAGACCAAGTCCCATCCAGCCTGGCCTGGAACACTTCCAGGGACCCGGGGACATCCAATATTTCTTCCCAATATGGAATCTAAACTAGCACATGGAGTGGTTTGCCTCGGCAGGGACCTTAAAGACCATCCAGTTCCATGGGCAGGGACACCTTCTGCTAGACCAGGTTGCTCCAAGGCCTGTCCAACCTGGCCTTGGACACTTCCAGGGATCCAGGAGCATCCACAACTTCTCTGGACATCAAGAAAAGTTGTCCTTCCCTTTTTTTTCCTCTGTTGGTGCTGCTTTGGGGCTTGGGGATGTTCCGATGGTGATTTCATTGTGCTGAAGTGGTTCTTTGGTACTTGGGGGGCCCAGAAAGATTCAAGACTTTTTCCATATTGAATTCCCTGCTTGTCACCCCTTTCCCAGCCCCGGGACATCCTTTGTGGGGCAGCTGATGAGGTCCTGGCTGTGCTGAAGAACGAGAAGCTGCGGGACAAGGAGCGTCGGAAGGAGATCGACCTCCTGCTGGGCCAGACGGATGACACGCGGTACCACGTCCTGGTGAACCTGGGCAAGAAAATCACCGACTATGGGGGGGACAAGGAGATCCAGAACATGGGTACGGGACTTCTCCGGCGGTGGGGCCGGGCAGAGGGGTGGCTGGTGCTGTTGGCACACAGGGAAACGCTTTGGGGTGGTTTCCAGGCCCCCAAACCAAGTTATTTTGGTGTTTCCGAGGTGTGGATGTGGGTGGGATATGGGTCTGGAAGTTTTGCATGTGTGGCCCAGATTCCCTGCTGAATTCCCTCCCCTCTTCCCTGCAGACGACAACATCGATGAGACCTACGGGGTGAACGTGCAGTTTGAGTCTGATGAGGAGGTAGGAGATGAGGCTGGAGGTGGCTCCACAGGGACCACATTTGTCCCATTTCCCTCTGTCCCATTCAGAAAGGGGATGTTGGCTCAGGCTGGGACGTCTCTTACGGGCAGAACCTGGATTATTTTAGATGCCACTTCCCAGCCTGGGGAGGATTTGTGGCTTATCCTACTAATCCAAGGCTTACCATGACTCAGCGTGATGGGAGACAGATGGTGACATTTAGATCTCGTGGGGAAACTTGACAGATGGAAAAGAGGGTTTTGGATGCGCTGGGTGGAGGTGTTGCACAGAAACGCTCTCCAGGATTGGTTTTGGAAAGGGCTGAGAGAAAAGAGGGATAAATAGAGGATTGTTGGAGGAGTCACTGGCAGATCCTGTTTAGAGTAGAAATACCACGTGGAGCATCACCTGAGCTGCAGCGCCACGTTCCCGCTAAAAGCACAAGTCAGGCTGTTCCCCTTGGGAATGAGCTGCCAGATGAGTCATTCTTGCCAATGAAAAGCTGCTCTTTGATGTTTGGAAGAGCCACTTACCAGATTCCTGCTTTCTACAGGAAGGGGATGAGGACATTTACGGGGAAGTCCGTGACGAGGCGTCGGACGATGACATGGAAGGGGACGAGGCTGTCGTGCGTTGCACCCTCTCAGCCAACGTGAGTCACATGGAACGTGGGCTTGGGATCATCTGGAGCAGGATTGGTGATCCTGTTGGGTTTTGGGGGTGGAAAGGAGCCTTGGAGTTCTCTGAGTGCAGCCAAAATGGGTGTTCAAGAATGAACATCCCTCTGACACCCCAAACTCTGGCTCCACCACACCAAGGCCACAGGGAAATAATGTTTTTTTGGGCTTTTCCCAAGCTCGTGGCATCGGGGGAGCTGATGAGCTCCAAGAAGAAGGATCTGCACCCCAGAGACATCGATGCCTTCTGGCTCCAGCGGCAGCTCAGCCGCTTCTACGATGACGCCATCGTGTCCCAGAAAAAGGCAGATGAGGTGCTGGAGATCCTGAAGGTCAGTGGACACCTGATCTGTGGGATCACAGCGGCCTTGAAGTGTCTGTCTTCCTGGAAGGCAGGAATTTGCCCCAAAAATTTAGGTTTCTTCACATTAGATTGAGTTGTGAACGAGACTGGACTAGGCTGGGCTTAGTCTTAGTTCACAGGGATCTCTTGAGGGGGAGGTGGTTGGGTTTGTGTTGGTGTTTGCTGGGAGATCAGCGTCCATGGCATCTGTTTCCCTCCTAATTCTGTTGCTGATGTGTTTTGGGCATCATGGCCTGGTGGGAAAAGAGGGAATTAGAGGGAAGGTGAGATTGTTATTTCAGGCTGAGTCGCTCAAACCTGGCCTTGTTTGCCGCTGCTGTTGAGCTGCTCTTGCCTTCAGTTTCATGGAAGACAGGGATCCAGGGTCTGTGGGCACAGAGATTACTGGTCATTCCGTATCTCTTCTCCCAGACTGCCAGTGATGACCGGGAATGTGAGAACCAGCTGGTTCTACTCCTGGGCTTCAACACCTTCGACTTCATCAAGGTCCTGCGGCAGCACCGGATGATGAGTGAGTGACCTTCGTCTTCACCTCCACCTCTATCTTCACTTCCTTCACCTCCTTCACCTCCACCTTCACACCTCCACCATCACCCTCTGCCATCACCTTCCTCTTCCCTTCTGCCCTCACCTCTACCTCCCCTTCCCTTCCACCTTCTCCGCTACCTTCACTTCCACCTTCACTCTCACTGTCAGCTCCTTCTTCACACCTCCATGTTCATCTTCCCCTCCACTTCCTTCTCTTCTGACATGATTCCGCCACAGTCTAAGGCTTTTGAACTGTTGCCTTGGGAAGGTTGGACCTGTGTTTGTCCCTTGTTTGGCTCACCCTCGCTCCTGTCCCCCCCAGTCCTGTACTGCACTTTGCTGGCCAGTGCCCAGAGTGAAGCTGAGAAGGAAAGGATCATGGGCAAGATGGAGGCAGATCCGGAGCTCTCCAAGTTCCTGTACCAGCTGCACGAGACGGAGAAGGAGGATCTGATCCGGGTGAGCTGGGGGGAAGCTGGGGCAGGATGGGGGATTGGCTGTGGACTGTCTGGGTTGGTTTGGGTGGGAGAGAGGAGCTGCTGACCGAGCTGGAACCCCCAGTCCGTGGGAAATGCTGCTCAGAAAGGACAATCTTTTCACCACTTCTTATTTTTGAGGTACGCAGGGCTCTGCTTTCCCAGGAAAAGGGTCATGTCAGCAACTTCCACATTTATGAACTGTCTTCAAGTGTCCTCTTTCACCTCTGGCCTCCCCCATATGAGGCTCAACCCCTCTGGTTGTCACCTCTGCTTCTCTGGGGCTGGAATGGGACACTGAACCTGATTATTGCTGTGCAGGATGACCCCTGCTTGACCTTTGCTCTTCCAGAACTGATTTGGGGGTTGTTTTATGGGATTAATACTACATTCCTGGTTTGTGGCTGGAAACTCCCCTGGTTATGTTGTGTATTTGGTGTCTCTGGGATTGGGAAGTGCTGCTGGCTGCGTTTTCCCTTCCTGCTTCCCTTCTTCTGCTCTCCCAGATGTCACATTTATGTCCTGGCCTTGAGGGCACTGGTTTTTCCTGCCACAAATGGTTTTTCCTGGTTCTGTGGATGCCTATGCTCAAAGGGAATGGGGGCACAGGACCTGCAGGGTGTGACAGGAGCTCCTGGCAGCCCATGGAGGAGGCTCAGACTGTTCCCAGGGCTGATTCCTGGTCTCTCCCCACAGGAGGAGCGGTCCCGCCGGGAGCGTGTGCGGCAGTCCCGCATGGACACGGACCTGGAGACCATGGATCTGGACCAAGGAGGAGAGGTAAAACCCTTGGATCTGTTCCCAGTCTTCCTGAAACATGCTCAGTCAGAGCAAAAAGGGTATTTGCAGTAACATGAGCATGAAGATACCATGAACAGGCCCTGATGTGCTCCAGAGGCGCTTTCCAGCTGGATGCAGTAGCTTTTCCTTTCCTTTCATCCCAGGATGAAAACACCAGGAGAATGTTGTTCCCTAACCTGTGCCCCTTTCCCATCTGTCTCCAGGCACTGGCTCCACGACAGGTGCTGGATTTGGAGGATCTGGTGTTTGCCCAGGGCAGTCACTTCATGGCCAACAAGCGATGCCAGCTCCCGGATGGATCCTTCCGCCGGCAGCGCAAGGGCTACGAGGAGGTTCATGTGCCTGCCCTGAAACCAAAGCCTTTTGGGGCTGAAGAGGTTGGTGACCTGTCTGTTCTCACTTACTTAGTACTGAGGGACACCTTGGAGCCCTTCCGGTGCCTAAAGGGGCTCCCAGAGAGCTGGAGAGGGGCTCTGGACAAGGGATGGAGGGACAGAACAAGGAGGAATGGCTTCCTACTGGAAAAAGGGAGATTTGGGTGGGATATTGGGAAGGAATTCCTCCCTGTGAGGGAGTGAGGGCCTGAGATGGAATTCCCAGAGAGGCAGTGTATGCCCCATCCCTGAAAGTGTCCAAGGTCAGGTTGGAGCAATCTGGGATAGTGGAAGGTGTCCCTGCCCATGGCAGGGGTTGGAACAGGATGACCTTTAAGTTCCCTCCCGACCCAAACCATTGTGTGAGTCCCTGAGCTGTTGCTGATGCCGTGACAGACACTTCCTGTGACTCAGCAGCTTTGATGTGGCTGTTCCTCTCTCTCACATTCCCTGCAGACCCTTCTTTTCCACGTGTCTGAAGACACTTCCTGATTTCTGGTTTCCCACTTGTGGACTGTTCATCCTGTGCAGTGGTTTCCGTTTTGGGGCTGCTCTGCCCCGTCCAGCTGCTCTGCTGAGCCCTCAGCTCTGCTTTTTCTCTCTCCTTCCCGTGTGGGCTGGAGCTGTGTGATTAATTGGGATAAATCCCTTCTTTTGATCCGTGCTGGAAGCACCAATGTGGTCTGATCTGTCCCACCACAGGAGCACAGCAGGGATTTGATCTTCTGATGTGTAGTCAGATATAACTTAGCCTGGTTGAAGTGCATGTGTCTACTAATGAGCCCTGTTTGATCCTTCCTTAACCTGCTCCATGATCCCAGGGCACAGGGATTTTCCTCCCATCTGGAAATAAGACATCCCTGCTGCTGCTCACCAGGCTGTCCTCGAGATCCCACATCTGCCCTGCAGCCTCTGAGATTGTAACAAAGGCTGAACTCAATGTTTTCCCATTTTTCTCCCCACTTTTCAGCAATTGGTTTCTGTGGAAAAGTTGCCCAAATACGCCCAGGCTGGATTTGAGGGGTTTAAGACCCTGAACCGTATCCAGAGCAAACTGTACCGTGCAGCGCTGGAGTCAGATGAGAACCTGCTGCTCTGTGCTCCCACGGTGAGATCCCGGGATTCAGGGCCTGTGTGAGGGGAACCCACAAGGATGATGACTTTGGGAGACCCTTTCCCCTGAAGAAGCCAGGGATCTGATTGGATTTGGTGGTGTTGCCTTCCAGGGCGCTGGGAAGACAAACGTGGCGCTCATGTGCATGTTGAGGGAGATCGGGAAGCACATCAACATGGACGGGACCATCAACGTGGATGATTTCAAGATCATCTACATTGCTCCCATGAGGTCCTTGGTGCAGGAGATGGTGGGAAGCTTTGGGAAGGTGAGGACAGGTTTGGTCCTGCCCGTGCTGGAACATAGGTGAGGGTGGGTGGATGTCCTGTGCTGGGAGGCACTTTGAATTTGGGGAGCAGTTTTGGGCTCCTCATGACAAAACATTGAGGGGCTGAAGCGTGTGCAGGGAAGGGGACGGAGCTGGGAAAGGGTCCAGAGCACCAGGAGCAGCTGAGGGAGCTGTGGGGGCTCAGCCTGGAGAAGAGGAGGCTCAGGGGGGACCTTCTCGCTCTCTGCAACTCCCTGACAGGAGGGGGGAGCTGGAGGAAGTCAGACTCTGCTCCCAGGGAACGAGGGACAGGACAAGGGGAAACGACCTCAAGCTATGCCAGGGGAGGTTTAGATTGGATATAGTGAAAATTCCTTCATGGAAGAGGCTGTCCATGTTTGCCCTGTGGTTTCCTCCCAGCGCTTGGCCACATACGGGATCAACGTGGCCGAGCTGACCGGGGACCACCAGCTGTGCAAGGAGGAGATCAGCGCGACCCAGATCATCGTGTGCACCCCCGAGAAGTGGGACATCATCACCCGCAAGGGAGGGGAGAGGACCTACACCCAGCTGGTGCGACTGGTCATACTGGTGAGCAGCACTAGGGCCTCCAGAGCCCTGGCAGGGAGGAGGAGGGGGGTGGGGAGCACTGTGTCCTCCATCTCTGTGGTTCCTGAACATGTGTGAAGGTGTCTCTTGGTTCTGGAGACACTCAGGCTTTGAGCCCTGTGCTGAGCTGCTCCAGTCCACAAAAGCCAAGGAATCACCCCAAAAATGGATGAGGTTTTCCAGAGAGGTTGTGGATTGCCCATCTCTGGAGGCGTCCCAAGTTTCCAAGACTGGGAATCAACAAGTTGCTCCACTTGTAGGTTTTTGGGATGAAAGGTTTGAAAGTATAATTCCCTGCTTAAAGAGGACTTCTAAGAAAGATGGGGAAGAGGTTTTGGAAAGGGCCTGTAGGGTCAGGACAAGGGGGAATGGCTTCCCCTTGCCAGAGGGCAGGGTTAGATGGGACATTCCTTCCCTGGGAGGGTGGGGAGGGGCTGGAATGGAATTCCCAGAGCAGCTGTGGCTGCCCCATCCCTGGAAGTGTCCAAGACTGGATTGGATGGGGCTTGGAGCAACCTGGGATAGTGGAAGGTGTCCCTGCGCATGGCAGGGGGTGGGACTGGATGGCTTTAAGGTCCTTCCAACCCAAACCATTCCACAATTCAATGAAAGAGGCAGTTTGGAGCAGGGATAACCCTGTTCCCATTCCCTCTGTGCAGGATGAGATCCACCTCCTGCATGACGACCGTGGCCCCGTCCTGGAGTCCCTGGTGGCCAGAGCCATCCGGAACATCGAGATGACCCAGGAGGATGTGAGGCTGGTTGGCCTCAGTGCCACCCTGCCCAACTACGAGGACGTGGCCACATTCCTGAGGGTGGACCCAGCCAAAGGCTTGTTCTACTTTGATAACAGGTACCTTGGAAAGCTTTTCCAGCTGGACTTACACCTCCCTCCTTCAGCAGCATAGAGTGTCCATCTGTCAGATGGTGCCAGGGCCTTACCAGGCCTTCAGCACATGTTTAGTTGCTCTTTGATGGGTCATTAAAAGCATTTTTGGGTCTAGAGCAGTTAAATACATCCCCCAAATCATGTTCCTGCATGGTCATCCCTGCAGGAAGGTGCTGGGAGAAGGCAGAGAAGCTCTGCCACCCCTGTGGGCAGCAGGAGCTGCTGGAAGGAAGCCTAAACTAGGATGATGGTAGTTCCCAGAACACCCTCTTTGCTCCCTGAGTAGCAAATGGATTCCAGGAATCAGGAGGGATTGTGGCTGGTCCTTATGGCTCAGCTAGAGCCATCAGAGCTCTGAGTACATCAAGGCACAAAGGAGTTGAGCTGGCCAAAAAGCAGGATGCCTTTGGATACCTTTTGACCTTTGTGGGAGGGTTTTTTCTCTCATTTTCTCTTTGATGGGTTGGGTTTTTTTTCCCCCACAGCTTCCGCCCAGTGCCCCTGGAGCAGACCTATGTTGGCATCACAGAGAAGAAAGCCATCAAACGCTTCCAGATCATGAATGAGATTGTTTATGAGAAGATTATGGAGCATGCTGGGAAGAACCAGGTTGGAGACTTCATTCTTGACACACTTAATCCCCTCTGAGCTCCTGTTGCTCTGGAGAAGCTGCAGTAGAGGGGAGGTCCGTGAGGGGAGAAGGAACAGTTTTCTCTGTGCCAGCTCTGATTAATGTAGGGATAGTCCTTTTAGGATGAGGGAATTTTGGTGTGCTGCCCTATTAAATCAGGAGCTCTATGTGCAGCCACATCTGGATTAATTCCAGGTCTCTCCTTACCCTGAGCACCAGGAACAGGTTGGGTTGGGCATCTTTTTCAGGAGCTGCCACAGTGATTCCTTGCTCAGTGATGTCTCATCTGCTTGTTTGACAGGTCCTGGTATTTGTGCACTCCAGGAAGGAGACTGGGAAGACAGCCAGGGCCATCAGGGACATGTGCCTGGAGAAGGACACCCTGGGCCTCTTCCTGCGGGAGGGCTCAGCCTCCACCGAAGTCCTGAGGACGGAAGCTGAGCAGTGCAAGGTGAGATTGGATAGACTGGATTGGATACTGGGGAAATTTCCTTCATGGAACAGGCCATTCAGCCCTGGCACAGGGGTGGAGCCCCCATCCCTGGGGGGATTTAACATCCCTGGGGATGTGGCACTTGGGGACATGGGTTAGGGGTGGCCTTGGTAGTCCTGGGGGAATGGTTGGACTCGATGATCTTAGAAGGCTTTTCCATTATAAACATCCTACCAGTTTGGTGCAGATTCACAGCCTTTCCCCTGGGATGCTCCACCTTGTTTTCTCCCTGGGTAGAAACCCCAGAGCTGGTTGTGTTTATGCCACAGAACCTGGAGCTGAAGGATCTCCTGCCCTACGGCTTTGCCATCCACCACGCCGGGATGACCCGCGTGGACCGGACGCTGGTGGAGGATCTGTTTGCTGACAAGCACATCCAGGTGAGCCAGGAGCACTTCCAGGAGGAGTCATAGCTTTAGCCAGGGCAGGCTCTTCACAAAAAACACAGTCTGTGTTTTCCAATGGCCTTTTTGGGGCAAAATCCCGAGGATCAAGGGTAGCCAACCCCATCCCACTCTGCTGCTGGAGGCAGCCTTGACTTTCCTGAAGAATAGGATCCAAATAGAGACTTAAAGCATTTGGTCAGGAGAAGAGAGGGCAGGGATTTATCCCCTTGGCCTGGCTGATTTTTCTGAAGAGTAGGAATAAAATAGGTAAAAACATGTGGCCAGGAGGGGAGAGGGCAGGAATTTCAGGTGATTTCAGCCAGAGCTCTGTCCCAGAGCTGGTTCCTCCTCAAATGCCACTTTGGCAAAACCTCATCCAAAATTTCCTGGCCATGGGATAAATGGAAGGATTTTTTTTTTGGTTTCTCAGAAAATTTGGGTAAAGATCCCTCTGTTCACCTCTCCTTCCATGCTCAGCTGTGAAGACAGTCCCATTTCCCAGTCTTTATCCCTTTTGTACTTGTCTGGAGTTGGGCCCAGCATTTAGATCCATGTTTTCCTTGGGAAGAGGTTTGTACCTGGCTTTGATCGCTGTTTTTTCCTGCAGGTGCTGGTCTCCACAGCCACCCTGGCCTGGGGGGTGAACCTTCCTGCCCACACCGTCATCATCAAGGGGACTCAGGTGTACAGCCCAGAGAAGGGGCGCTGGACCGAGCTGGGAGCCCTGGACATCCTCCAGGTGAACTTCTGGGAACAAAGAAACCACCAGGACCCCGGGGCAGGATTTTCCCTTCCTCGGATCCCACATTTAAAATCTCTGTTTGTGTCTTCTCCGTGCGCTCGCTCCCTATTCTTTCCTGTCAGACAGTCCCTGTGTTCCGGACAAATAATTCCTCCATAATTCCTTGCCCAGACACATCTGAGCTATTTCCATGTGTCTCCTGCCAGCTGGAAGTAGCAGCAGGCTGAGCAATCTGGCAGAAAAGCCCCAGGGCATGGCAGCAAAGAGAAATTCCTTGTTTGATGGTTGAATTTGATGATCTTGGAGGTGTTTTCCAACCAAAACAATGGAATTCCAAAGCTTTGATGTTTTGCTGACCTCATTTTCCCATTTTCAGATGCTGGGACGTGCTGGGAGACCCCAGTACGACACCAAAGGAGAGGGAATTCTTATCACATCCCATGGCGAGCTCCAGTATTACCTGTCCCTGCTCAACCAACAGCTCCCCATCGAGAGCCAGATGGTGTCAAAGCTCCCGGACATGCTGAATGCAGAGACTGTCCTTGGGAATGTCCAGAATGCCAAGGTGAGTGGGAATCTCTGCTTTCCTCAGGGATTTGTGCCCTTGGTTAGCACCCAGTGGGAACTGGGAGGAGATAAGAGATTTGGAGCTATGGTAATTACTGGGTGGGGAATCAGGTGCAGACTGGATGCTTCTGTCACTGAGAGTGAAGTTTTCCATGTGGAAAAGGACACTCAGGGAAAAATCTGCATGTGGAAGATGGGTGTTTTTTTGGATTTTAATTCCTTAATATTTTTCTGGTGCAGGAGAGAAGCTGTGGGTGGTCCTGATGGGCTTCCATGCTCTGGTTTAGTGTGATCCAGTGGGATCGAGCTGGGATCAGGCTCTGTGTCAGATCTGGAGCACCTGGCTCTGAGCTGGAACATCACCTGTGATTTCCAAGGGCTGTGTTCATGGGATGGTGTTGGTGTTCCCTCAGGATGCAGTGAACTGGCTGGGCTATACCTACCTGTACATCCGGATGCTGCGCTCCCCAACCCTCTATGGAATCTCCCATGACGACCTGAAGGCAGATCCGCTCCTGGACCAGCGGCGCCTGGATCTGGTGCACACCGCGGCCCTGATGCTGGACAAGAACAACCTGGTGAAGTACGACAAGAAAACTGGGAATTTCCAGGTGAGGCAGCCCCTGGGGAAGGTACTGGGAACCAACAGAGCATCCCCTGGCTGGGAGAAGGGATACAGTTAAACACGGATCTCAAGGAATGCCTCTGGGCATGTCTGTGGTTCCAGGGAGGTGGCACAGGATAACACTTGGCCCTGGGATAACACCTGGGATAACACCTGGCCCTCAAACCTGCTTTGTGTTTGCTGCTGCCTCCTGGGCAGATTCCCATTCCTGTTGCATTTCCGTTGCTTCAGAGAGAGTGAGACAAGAAAGGGGAATTAGGCACCAGGAAAAACAGCTTTCCTGGGAAATCAGGAATCAAGAAAAGCAGCTTTCCTGGGATGTTTGCAGCCTAGGAGTTTTTCCTGTAGCCATTTTCCCTGCTGCAGCCCTGTTCTCATCCAGCCTGTGCCAGGAGCAGTTGGAATCTGAGCCTTGTCCCCCCAGGTGACGGAGCTGGGCCGCATTGCCAGCCACTACTACATCACCAACGAGACCGTGCAGACCTACAACCAGCTCCTGAAACCCACCCTGAGCGAGATTGAGCTCTTCCGGGTCTTCTCCCTGTCCTCGGAATTCCGGAACATCACTGTGAGGGAGGTACGGAGCCAAACAACAACAACAAAACTACAGGAGAGCCAGAAGCAAAAGAAGATGAGGGTCCCAGAGCGGTCAGGGAGAAAGATGGAAGGATATGGGATCAATCCTGCTTTTTTTTGCCCAAAGAACTAGGATGCAATGTATATTTGCAATAGCTGATCCATATTTTCCTAGTGTTTTCCAGTGTTTTCTATCCAGGTCTTTTCTGATCGAGTTCTCTCATCCTCTGTCATCCCAGTTTCTGTTCATAGGATGTGCATTCCTGACTTCAGGAAGTGCATCCTCACTTTCAGGATGTGCATCCCTAATTTCACAACCATTTTTAATGCCAAAATCTGGCTGGAAAAGCTCAGGGAAGGAACATGTTTGTTTTTTCTCTGAGGCCTTTCTTGGAAGCATCACCCTGTGAGGGAGCAGGTTAAAGAAATAAGGAAAGACATGATTGTGAGGAAAAGATTCCTATGAATAAAAGGAGCAATGAGAGACCCAGAATATAGAATATATAGAATATAAAATATTTTTAATACTTGGAAGTATTATTGATCTTCCACTTCTTTCCAAGTGATTCCAAGCTGGAAATTGGAATCTTCAGAAGTTCCTAGGAGAGGAAAAGACTGATGAGCAAAACAGACATGAGCCTGTTTCCCAGGAAACAGGATAAAAACCTTAGGAATTATTTCTCTAGAATTCATTTCTAATCTTATCAGACTTTTATTTAGTAAGGGGGATCTGGAATTGGTGAGTTTAATTTCTTCAAGAGTCGCAATTCTCCTGTTCCCCCCCTTCCCGAGTCATGGCTTGAGCTCTCCTCTAGGGAGTGTTTGCTTGGAAGGACCTCAAAAGATCTCCAGACCCTTTTCCACTGGAACAACCCCCTCCCAGCTTTGTGAAGGCAGGAAAAGTGTTCAGACGAGGCAGAGAAAAGTGGGGAAAATATGAAAAATCTGCCTGTTCTGGGTGACACAGATCCTGGTGCTGCAGGAACAAAGCAGAGCTTTCCCTGAGGGACCATCTCATCCCTCCTGCCTTGTTTTCCTGCAGGAGGAGAAGCTGGAGCTGCAGAAGCTGCTGGAGCGAGTTCCCATCCCGGTGAAGGAGAGCATTGAGGAGCCCAGTGCCAAGGTGAGCCCTGGAGGGGCTTCTCTGCCTGTCTAGAGGGGAGCAGGATCCTTGGGAGAGAGCTGGCATAGCAAATTCCCCCCTGGGCAAGGAATTCTGCTCCCTTCCCTCTGTGGGACATCCTGGATGTGTCTGGAATGCTCAAAGAGCCGCAGGTGCTCCATGTCCCTGGTTGGGGACAGCCAGTCCCATTGGTCACTGCTGTCCTGCCGTGTCCATCCCAATCCACTGGTATTGGGCACCAAGAGGGGAGCTGAGAGAGGGAATCAGGTAGCAGGAAAAGCAGCTTTCCTGGGAAATATGGCACCAGGAAAAGCAGCTTTCCCAGGATTTATCTTGAGAGCCTCTCCTTGTCCTTCCCAGATCAACGTGCTCCTGCAGGCCTTTATCTCCCAGCTGAAGCTGGAGGGGTTCGCCCTCATGGCTGACATGGTGTATGTGACCCAGGTGAGGAGTGAGCATGTTCCCTTAGGATCTGTCTAATCCCACAACTCTTTCCACCTCAGACATTGAGTTTATGTTCAAAAATGCCTCTGGAAATCAGAGCTGGGAGCGGTGGGAAGGTGTAATTCCTGTCAGGATGGGAATGAGATCTTCATGGGAGTCTCCGGTTTGGAATCACAATAATTAAGGGGCTGCCCCTGGATCCCTGGAAGTGTTCAAGGCCGGGTTGGACGGGACTTGAAGCAACCTGGGATAGTGGAAGGTGTCCCTGCCCATGGCAGGGGGTGAGACTGGATGGGCTTTAAGGTCCCTTCCAGCCCAAACAATTCCATGAGTTTTAGCTGGTCAGGAACTGGGGTGGGAAGGAGGGAAGGGTGGGATATGCTGACACAGAGCTGCTCCATGCCCACAGTCGGCCGGGAGGCTCATGAGAGCCATCTTTGAGATCGTCCTCAACCGGGGCTGGGCCCAACTCACAGACAAGACCCTCAACCTCTGCAAGATGATCGACAAGCGCATGTGAGTGAGGAGGTCTGGGGAGGTCCTGCTTCCAGGCTTCCCAGGGTTCCCGTGTCTGATCCGGGTGTCCCTGCAGGTGGCAATCCATGTGTCCTCTGCGCCAGTTCAAGAAGCTGCCTGAGGAGGTGGTGAAAAAAATCGAGAAGAAGAATTTCCCCTTTGAGCGACTCTACGACTTGAACCACAACGAAATCGGTACTGAGGCATGGGAAGGGGCTGCCTGTTCCCACCCCTCCTTTGGGAAGGGGTGTGGGACACTGGCACAGCTTGTCCAGAGGGGTTGTGGCTGTCCCTGAATCCCTGGAAGTGTTCCAAGGCTAGGTTGGAGCAACTTGATCTAGTGGAAGGTGTCTCTGCCCCTGACAGAGGGTTGGAGTGGATGGGTTTTAACCCAAACCATTCCAATTCCATGTTTTGATGCAGAGGGAGGGCTTGTTCCTGGTGAGGGTCTTGGTACAGCTGGAGGAGGGCAGAGGCTTCATCCTGGTGCCTTCCAGCTGCTGGGATTGCTTGGAATCCTCAGTTTGGGAGCTGTGGTCACGGTGTCCCCTTTTTCTTGCAGGAGAACTGATCAGGATGCCCAAAATGGGCAAAACAATCCACAAATATGTTCATCTGTTCCCCAAACTGGAGCTGTCCGTGCATTTACAGCCCATCACCCGCTCCACCCTCAAAGTGGAGCTCACCATCGCTCCTGACTTCCAGTGGGATGAGAAGGTGAGTTCTGCCTCCAAACATCATCAGGGTGGCAGGGAAAAGGGGGAATTTGGGGGCTGAGTTGTGAAAATCATGAGGGAAAATACTCTGGTTTAAAAAAGGGCATTTTTGGGGACTTGTTTGTGAAAATCATCAGAGTAAATACCCTGTTTGCTGGAAAAAGGGCATTTTTGGGTCTGGGTTGCTGTGGGACAGCTGCTGGTTGTCTGGAACTGGGGGCTCTGGGCTGTGCCCTGAAGGTGAGATCTGTCCCTGCTCAGGTCCACGGCTCATCCGAGGCCTTCTGGATCCTGGTGGAGGATGTAGACAGTGAGGTGATTCTGCACCACGAGTACTTCCTGCTGAAATCCAAGTATGCCCAGGACGAGCACCTGGTGACCTTCTTTGTGCCTGTGTTTGAGCCACTGCCCCCCCAGTACTTCATCCGGGTGGTCTCCGATCGCTGGCTCTGTGAGTCCCCTCACCCCAGAGCACCCCAGTGCTTCCCCCAAGGGCCTCAGGGGTTGGACAATCCTCCCCCTGAGTGCTTTTCTGGAGGAAAAACCTCCTGGAATCCAAGTGACAACAGAACTGGAGGACCCATTGACAGCGGGAGTGCAGGGGTGGAGCTGTGGGAGTGGGTTTGGAGGGGAATATGTTTGTGCAGGTAGGGAGGGAGCCATGAAAAGGATTTTGGAGCTGAAAATATGGTTTTTTGTGTAGAGATGGACCCATGGGAGTGGTTTTGAAGGTGAAAATGTGTTTTTGTGTGTGTGACAGCCTGTGAGACCCAGCTGCCCGTTTCCTTCCGGCACCTGATCCTCCCAGAGAAGTATCCCCCCCCCACAGAGCTGCTGGACCTGCAGCCCCTGCCCGTGTCAGCCCTGCGGAACAGCGCCTTCGAGAGCCTCTACCAGGACAAGTTCCCCTTCTTCAACCCCATCCAGACCCAGGGTGGGTGTTTCACTTCCTTCAAGCTGCCCCCCCAGCCCCATCCAGCCTTGTTTTTGTGGGATTTATCCGTGTGAAGTCAGGAATTTCATACCAAATGATGTCTCCCTCAACCTCCTGGAGCCTGCGAGGTTTGATGTCTCAAAATCTTCCTCCAGAGGATCTTTGGCACATTCCTGAAGCAGCAGATTTGCTCCTGGATGCTGTGCCCAAACTTTTCCAGCTCTGCTGCTTGCAGGGATGAAGTTGGGAGCTTCCCTCTTGGAGTTTCCCTGCCTGGAGTGGGGAATTCCCACTTGGGAGCTCCTGTCACAGATTAGAACCTGTTTTGCTCAGTGAATCCTAGGCTAAAACTCCCTAAACAGCCTTTTCCGGAGCTCCTCTTGTGTAGGCTGGATCCAGACCATGTTTTCCCATCCCATTCCCAGAAATCCATGGGGATTTTCACTGAACTGGTTGTCCCTGTGTCCCCAGTGTTCAACACAGTTTACAACAGCGACGACAATGTGTTTGTGGGAGCCCCCACGGGGAGTGGGAAAACCATCTGCGCCGAGTTTGCCATCCTGAGGATGTTGCTCCAGAATTCCGAGGGACGCTGTGTGTACATCACTCCCATGGAGGCCCTGGCAGAGCAGGTGGGTCCAACATCCTGGGAATACCTGGGGCCTTATCTTAGCTTTGATTTCCATCCTCATCCCCTGTTTCATTTTCCTCATCCCTTCTTTGCTGTCACAACCCTTGGGATAACTCCAGAGTTATCTGATTATTGTGTCCTCCCTGAGGGAGCAGAGGCACTATCCCACTGCCAGCCTGCATCAGGAATTTGGTAGGAATTTGAGGGTAACAGCAGCATCTTTCTCATTCGTTGGCAGGTTTTCATGGACTGGTACGAGAAGTTCCAGGAGCGCCTCAACAAGAAGGTGGTTCTGCTGACGGGGGAAACCAGCACCGACCTGAAGCTGCTGGGAAAAGGGAACATCATCATCAGCACCCCGGAGAAGTGGGACATCCTGTCCCGCCGCTGGAAGCAGAGGAAGAATGTCCAGAACGTGAACCTGTTCATCGTGGATGAAGTGCACCTGATTGGGGGGGAAAATGGGGTGAGTTGGGGAGGGGAGAAAGTGCTTCTCCTTGGGGGATGTCCCTCATGGTGGGTGGACTGGTGCTGTGTCCAGTCTGGATCAGCTTTTCCTGCTGGGAATGGGGTGGATTGATCCTGTATCCAGGTCCAATCAGCTTTCCTTGCTGGGAATGGGGTGGATTGATGCTGTATCCAGTCTCAGCTCAACTTCCCCAGCTGGGAATTCTCCCATGGGCTGGCATAGGAGAGCTGTATCCCTTGGGAAGCTCAGGAGGGGCATCCCCTGGAATCTCCCACCTGTCCCCAGCAGGGAGCTCTCTGTGTCCCCATTCCCACTCCAAGGTGTGTCCCCACAGCCCGTGCTGGAGGTGATCTGCTCCCGGATGCGCTACATCTCCTCTCAGATCGAGCGGCCGATCCGCATCGTGGCCCTCAGCTCGTCCCTGTCCAACGCCAAGGACGTGGCCCACTGGCTGGGCTGCAGTGCCACCTCCACCTTCAACTTCCACCCTAACGTGCGCCCCGTGCCCCTGGAGCTGCACATCCAGGTAGGGATGGGAATGGCACCCGTGTGCCTCCTGCCCCGGAGGGGGATGGTGCCTTGGGATTGTTGTTAATTCTTGTTGTTGTTAATAATCCCTTGGGATTGTTGTTAGTTCCTGTTATTGTTAATTCTTGTTTCATTGATTCTTGTTAGTAATCCTTTTGGGATAGATTAGAGTGAAAGGACACTGAATGATTGGGGTTTATAAATTAATTAATTAATAAAAATATAAGTTATTATTTTATTATATTGCATTGTTATATATTATTGCAATTATTATTGCCTTCTTTGCTCTGACACACAACCCTTGTTCCCAAAACTGTCTCCTAGTCCACATTAACTAATCACTGATACAGGTAATTAAGGCAGCTGGCACAAGACTATTAATATATTTTATAATGTGGTTATCGTGTGATTATGTGATTATAACGTGACTATAATGTGATTATAATACAATATCTATATTTTTAAAGAAAAAGTAACTGTTTTGGTGACTCTCCCTGGACAGGGCTTCAACATCAGCCACACGCAGACGCGGCTGCTGTCCATGGCCAAGCCTGTGTACCATGCTGTCATGAAGCACTCGCCCAAAAAACCCGTCATTGTCTTCGTGCCCTCCCGCAAACAGACCCGGCTCACGGCCATCAACATCCTCACCACCTGTGCCTCGGATGTGCAGCGCCAGAGGTGGGGACATGGGGCTGGGGGGAACATGGGGCACCTGGGGGGGGACATGGGGCGCCTGGGGGGACATCACAGGGGGACTCGCACCCCAGCGAGGGGCTGGAGCGTGTCCAGGGAAGAGGACGGAGCTGGGGAAGCAGCTGAGGGAGCTGGGGGGGCTCTGCCTGGAGAAAAGGAGGCTCAGGGGGGACCTTCTCACTCTCTGCAGCTCCCTGACAGGCGGGGGAGCTGGGGGGGTCGGGCTCTGCTCCCAGGGAACAAGGGACAGGACAAGGGGAAATGGCTTCAAGCTGTGCCAGGGGAAGGTCAGGTTGGATATTGGGAAATTCCTTCATGGAAAGGGCTGTCCAGCCCTGGCACAGGGGTGAAGTCCCCATCCATGGTGGCACTTGTGAACATGGTCAGTGGTGGCCTGAGCAGCACTGGGGGAACAGTTGGACTCAATGATCTTACTGGGTTTTTCCAACCCAAACCATTCCATGGTTCCCGGGCAGGTTCCTGCACTGCGCAGAGAAGGACCTGGTGCCGTACCTGGACAAGCTGAATGACAACACTCTGAAGGAGACACTGGTGAACGGGGTTGGGTACCTGCACGAGGGGCTCACGGCCATGGAACGACGTGTGGTGGAGCAGCTCTTCAGCTCTGGTAAGGGGTGGGGTGGGGACAGGGCCTGGAACCCTTTTCCTTGGAGCTCAACAGTGCCCAAAGTCTTGGGACTGGAGATGACACCTTGTCCAAGCTTTGTGGCACTTCTAACAGAGACCTGAGAGCCCCTTCCAGAGACTAAAGGGGCTCCAGGAGCTGGAGAGGGACTTTGGACAATGGCCTGGAGGGACAGGACAAGGAGGAATGGCTTCCCACTGACAGAGGGCAGGGTTAGATGGGATAGTAGGAAGGAATTCTTCCCTGTGAGGGTGGGGAGGGGCTGGAATGGAATTCCCAGAGCAGCTGTGGCTGCCCCTGGATCCCTGGAAGTGTCCAAGGCCAGGTTGCACAGGGCTTGGAGCAACCTGGGATAGTGGAAGATGTCCCTGCCCGTGGCAGGGGGTGGAACAGGAAGATCTTTAAGGTCCCTTCCAACCCTAACTATTCCATGATTCCATGATCCTCTACCTCTCACATCCAAAAAATCTGCCATCTTAAACATCACCCCCCACCTTTCCTGCACCTCCCTGTATTCCCAGACCCCTCTGGGGAGCACGGAACCCCACAGATCTCTCTCCCCCCCAATTCCAGTGCCCTGCAAAAATGCTGAGCACCCTCCCTGTTCCCCTTCCAGGCGCAGTCCAGGTGATGGTGGCCTCCCGCAGCCTGTGCTGGGGCATGAACATCGCGGCCCACCTGGTGATCATCATGGACACCCAGTACTACAACGGCAAGATCCATGCGTGAGTGGAGCCCCCCAGTCCCACAGGGCCTCATTCCTGCCCAAGGGGATCCCTGGGAGCTCTCCTTGGAGCTCTGCTCACCCTCTGTCCCTGCCCAGGTATGTGGATTACCCCATCTACGACGTGCTGCAGATGGTGGGCCATGCCAACCGCCCACTGCAGGATGACGAGGGCCGTTGTGTCATCATGTGCCAGGGGTCCAAGAAGGTGGGTGAGGGCTGGAGCACGTTCCTGGTCTTCAAATATCTTCCTAGGGTGTGGAGGCAGATGTTTCTCTCCCAGCTGATGGTTAACCCTCACTCAGAGCTGTGGAGATGACCCAAACCCTCCCAATAGCGCTGTGACCTGGGAGTCGCTCTGGGATTTTGGAGGTTTATTTACCCCTTCCCTCCTGCCCTGGCTGTAGGATTTCTTCAAGAAGTTCCTGTACGAGCCCCTGCCAGTGGAATCCCACCTGGATCACTGCATGCACGACCACTTCAACGCTGAGATCGTCACCAAGACCATCGAGAACAAGCAGGATGCGGTGGATTATCTCACGTGGACCTTCCTGTACCGTAGGATGACCCAGAACCCCAATTACTACAACCTGCAAGGTGGGCAGAGAGGGCTGAGGGTATCAGGGACCCTCTGCCTGTGGGCTCTGCAGCTTTTTTTGCCCTTCCTGTAAAGTCTCTGAGCTCTGCTGTACCCACAGGTGTGTCCCACAGGCACCTTTCAGATCACCTCTCCGAGCTGGTGGAGCAGACCCTGAGCGACCTGGAGCAGTCCAAATGCATCAGCATCGAAGATGAGATGGATGTGGCTCCTCTGAACCTGGGCATGATTGCTGCCTACTACTACATCAACTACACCACCATAGGTGAGGGCTCCCCAGGGACAGGCACCACACCTGCCTTCTGTCCCTGATCCAGTGCCGCAGGTGACAGAGAAGGTGCTGTGGGTGTGTAAAACTCCATCCTTTTGCCTCTTTTCTCTGAAAAAAATTAGTGTTTTCGTGCTGTCTCCACTCCTTCCTTCCCCAGAGCTCTTCAGCATGTCCCTTAATGCCAAGACCAAGGTGAGAGGGCTCATTGAGATCATCTCCAACGCCGCTGAGTACGAGAACATCCCCATCCGGCACCACGAGGACAACCTGCTGCGCCAGGTGAGGCTCAGGGGGGAATTTCTGAACGACTGGACATGGTGCTCAGTGCTCTGGGCTGGGTGACAAGGTGAGGATTGGTCACAGGTTGGACTCAGTGACCTTGGAGGTCTCTTCCAACCTAATTAATTCTGCAATTCTGTGATCTCAGAGCTCTTTTCCATCCTAATTAATGCTGTGATTCCAAAAGGTGGTTTCTCTGCATCACCCTAGGGATGGAATTGTCCATGTTTTCGGGGTAAAGCACTGATGAGTTAATCATTTCTTCCCACAGCTGTCCCAAAAGGTCCCCCACAAGTTGACCAACCCCAAATTCAATGATCCCCACGTCAAGACCAACCTGCTGCTCCAGGCCCACCTGTCCCGGATGCAGCTGAGTGCGGAGCTGCAGTCAGACACCGAGGAAATCCTCAGCAAGGTGGGGCTGGGGGACCCACCAAAACCACTCTGTCACTGCCCTCCACAACTGGACAGGGGAGAGAAAATATAGGGAAAGGTCCATGAGTTGTGATAAGGACAGGGAGAGATCCCTCATTAATCACCTCCATGGGCAAAACAGACTCGAACTGGGGATAGGAATTGAATTTATTACCAACCAAATCAGAGCAGGATAATGAAAAGTTAAAGAAGTCTTCAAAAAACACTTTCCCCTCCCTCCTTCCCAGGCTCTCCCTCCTACCTCCAGAGATGGGAATGGGGGTCACAGTCAGTTCATACCATGTTGCTCCTCCTGCTCTGCAGGGCTGCTCCTCTCACATGTTCTCACTCTGCTCCTCCCTGCACCCAGTTAATCTGTGCCATTACTTTTTCCTTAAACATGTTATCCCAGAGGTGTAACTGTCATTCCTGCTGGGCTCAGCTTTGGCCAGTGGTGGGTCTGTCCTGGGTCTGCTGGAATTGGCTCTACTGGACATGGGGCAAACTTCTGGCAGTTTCTCACTGAATCCAACCCTGTAGCCCCTCCGCTACCAAACCCTGGGCACACCAACCCAACTCCCCGTGTCACCGTCTCCACCCCTTAACCCGTTCCTGTCCCCCATGTCCAGGCGATCCGGCTGATCCAGGCCTGCGTGGACGTGCTGTCCAGCAATGGGTGGCTGAGCCCAGCTCTGGCCGCCATGGAGCTGGCCCAGATGGTCACCCAGGCCATGTGGTCCAAGGACTCCTACCTCAAGCAGCTGCCTCACTTCACCTCGGAGCACATCAAGCGCTGCACGGACAAGGTAAATCCTGGTGGGAGGAGCACCAGGGTCCTGCCCTCGGAGTGCCGGGAAGCTCCAGGCTGAAAAAATCCCTCCTTGCAGGGTGTGGAGAGCGTGTTTGACATCATGGAGATGGAGGACGAGGACAGGAACGCGCTGCTGCAGCTCTCAGATGCCCAGATCGCCGATGTCGCCCGGTTCTGCAACCGCTACCCCAACATCGAGCTGTCCTACGAGGTGGTGGACAAGGACAGCATCCGCAGGTGGGTGGCCTTGGGGTCCCTCCAGCTGGGTGGAACTTAAGGTCCCTCCAACCCCAACCATTCCACGATTCTGTGGTTCTGTTCCTGCAGTGGAGGGCCCGTGGTGGTGCTGGTGCAGCTGGAGCGTGAGGAGGAGGTCACAGGGCCTGTCATCGCACCCCTGTTCCCTCAGGTATGGTGACACTGGGGTGGCAGGTTGGGGAGGGGGGGAATTGTCCCCAGATCTCACCTGTTTGCTCCTCCCTCCCCCTCAGAAACGTGAGGAGGGCTGGTGGGTGGTGATCGGAGACTCCAAGTCCAACAGCCTCATCTCCATCAAGCGCCTGACGCTGCAACAGAAGGCCAAGGTGAGTAGGGGGTGGCACCGGGGGTGGCACTGGGCACCTTCCCTTCTGTCCCTGCTGCCATCCCAACACCTCCCCCTCCCCACCCAGGTCAAGCTGGATTTCGTGGCTCCAGCCACGGGGACTCACAACTACACATTGTACTTCATGAGTGACGCCTACATGGGCTGTGACCAGGAGTACAAGTTCAGTGTAGACGTGAAGGAGGCGGAAAGCGACAGCGACTCCGACTGATCCGAGGCCAGAGGATTCCCCCTAGAGCTCAGCCCCCCACCCCCAACCTCCACAGCACTCGTGTCCCCTCCCTTTGTGTTGTTTCCATGTGTTTTCCACGTGTTTTCCTTTGGTTTTTTAAAGTGTGGGTGCTTTGTACAGTGTTTTCTAGACAGGAGCTGCATGACAGCAACTGCAATAAATCTCGGGACCTGACTCTGTGCTGAAGGGGTGAGGAGGGGGGGAAAAAGTGTGATTCCAGACTCGCTGAGCTCTGCCTTCACCCTGAGGCTCAACAAGCTCATTAGCAGCACTAATTAGGACATTTCTGGGAAAACTATGATGATCCCAACACCTCAGTGCTTCCCCTTGGGTGGTCCTGTCCCCTTGTGCCACCTCATCCATGTCCAGGGAGCACTCACACCCTCTTGTGTCACTCTGAGGGTTCCAGGAGTGTGAAAGGAAGATCCCAGGTGTGTGATCATGGAATCCTGAAGGTTGGAAGAGACTTTAGGATCGAGTCCAACCATCAACCCAAGAACTGTAAGCCCCAAACCACTTGTGGAAGGAAGATCCAGAGGCCAGGAGCTCATGGATTTATTGGGGGGGGGGGAAGAGAGGGGAGAAAGTCCTGCTCCATATCCTGGATCCAACCAGAGTCTGGCACAGCTGTCCTGGCCTCCCACAGGTGAGAAGGAGGAGCAGGCCAGGGTGGGCTCAGGGGGACACACAAGGGGGTCTGTCCCCCTCAGCAGCCCTCGGGGCGCTGGTACTTCCAGAAGGCAATGTCCCCGTCATCGCTGCAGGACGCCAGGAGTCCTGGCTCCTTGGGGTTCCAGGCCACCCCGTTGACGTCCTGGGAGTGTGCCCGGGGCACGTGGGCGGTGAGGCTGAAGGTGGGCTGGGCCTCCTCCGACGTGGGGCTCTCCTCGAACACCCGGATGGCGTCGTCACCACAGGCTGTGGCCAGGGCACCTGTCAGGTGGCACCTGGGGGACACACAGAGGGGATGGGACCTGGGGAGGTGGCATCTGGAAGGGACAGGGCCCTAATGAGGTGGCACCTGGAGGGGTCGTGGGTGTCACCAGGAGGGGACAGGGCCCCGTTTTCGGGTGCCCCCAATACCTGCCCCTACCAGGACACGTCGTAGATGGTCCTGCTGTGATACCCTGAGAGGGTGCACACACACTTCCAGGTGGGATCGGTGCCACTGCAGACCACGCCTGGAGGGAGGTGAGAGAGCTCAATGCCCTTTCCCTCCCCTTTTTCTCTTTCCCTCTCTTTTCCCTCTCCCTCTCCTTTCCTTCTCCCTCTTCCTTCCCTTTCCCTCTCCTCCCCTTTCCCTCATTTTCCTTTCCTTATGCTTTCTCCCTTCCCTCTCTCTCTTTTCTCTCTGCCTTCCCTCTTCCTCTCCTTCTTTCTTTTGACCCTCTTTCTTTTCTTCCTTTACCTCTTCTCCTCTCCTTTCCCCTCTCTTTTCCCCTCTTTCTCCTCCCTTTCCCCTCTCCTTCTTCTTTTCCCTCTTCCTCTTTCCCCTTTTCCCCTCCCCACAGCTGTCCCCCCCACCTCCCCTCACCTTCCTGGTTCCCAGGGTGGTACCGGCGCCACACCCGGAGGGTCCTGTCGTCGCTGACAGACGCCAGACGCTCCCCCTCCTTGTCAAAGGCCACGGCCCAGACGGTAGAGTCGTGTCCCTCCAGGGTGGCACAGCACACCCAGTCGTCCTCCTCCTCCCGGTACAGACGCACCGTGTCGTCGTAGCTGGCAGAGGCCAGGAGCTGGGGAGGCAGGTGGGGGGGCAAAGTGACCCTAAATCACTCTGGATGGGACCACAGGAGGGGCTGGAAGGGGGTGGGGGGAGACAGGATGGGACCGGGGGGGACGCTGGGAGGTCCCCCCCTCTCACCTCCTGGCTCGGGTGCCACACCACATGTTTCACGTCCTGTGTGTGGGCATTGAGGACACTCACACACTCATATTCCTCCTCCTCATCCACTGTGGGGGGACAGAGTGGTCAGGGGGGGTCTGGCTGAGCCCCTGAACACCTCCCCCCCGTCCTTCCCAGCCCCCCTCCAGCCCCTCCTCACCTTCCCACACCCAGACACTCTTGTCTCGGCTGCACGTGGCCAACAGGGACCCCGAGGGTGCCCAGGCCACTGACTTCACCTCATTCTCGTGCCCCTCGAGGGTGGCCACGCACTGCAGGGGGACAGTAAAGGCTGGGACGGGTTGGAGGGCCCCAGGGGGGCTGGGGGGATTCTGGGGGTGTGGTCTCACCTCAAATCCATCCTCCTGCCGCTTCCAGACACAGGTGGTGCCATCGAAGCTGGCAGAAGCCAGGTAGGAGCCACAGGGGGACCAGGCAACCCTGCGCACGGTGCGCTGGTGCCCGTCCCCCAGCACCGCTCGGCATGTCCAGCTGGAGCCTGGGGGGGTGGGATAGGGTCCATGGACACGAGACACGCTCCGGCCCCACCCAGATCCACACCCAGCACTGCCCCGACCACACCCCAGCCATACCCAGCACTGCCTGGCACATCCAGACAGAGCCTGCAGGGGTGGGATGAGACCCCATGGGCACAGGCCACGCCCCTGCCACCCCAGCCCCGCCCCAGTCTCACCCAGCCCGAACACGGATGGGACCACCCAAACACGGGACACGCCCCCAACCAAGCCACGCCCACACAAGCTGATAACCCCGCCCACATGACCTGCTAACCCCGCCCCTCGCCACAGCTCCGCCCACATCCGCGATGTAGCCCCGCAACAACGACAACCCATCCAAACCCTCTAACTCCGCCCCCAGTAAGGCCACGCCCACGGCGAGCCCGTAACCCCGTCCCCTCCTCACAGCCCCCCTTTCCCCCCCGCTGCTCCTCCGCACCCGCACAGCCCCGCACACTCCGCACAGCCCCGCACGGCCCGGTCCCCGCCGCACCCGCCCAGCCCCGGTCCTTCCTCCCCCTGCCAGCCCCGCACGCTCCGCTCTCCCCCACACCGGCCCGGTCCCGCCCGGCCCGTTGCCCCGTACCCGCCCGTCCCCACACGCGCACGGCGCGGTCGCCCCCGCAGGACGCGAGCAGGGCCCCGCCGGGGCTCCAGGCCAGGGCCCAGCAGCGGGACTCGGGGTGCGCGGGGACCCGGCACAGCAGCGACAGCGCTTCGGGCATCGCGGGGACAGCGCGGAAACGGAAACGGCCGCGCCGGAACTGGGGCGGGGACGGGAACGGGCAGGGCCGGGAACCGGGAACGGGAGACGCGAACGGGGCGCCCGGAGCCGCTGCCGAGGGGCCGAGCCGGTATCGGGGGGTCCGACGCTGCTGCGGGGACCCCGGGCCGGTGTCGGGTGATCCAGGGCCGGTGTCAGGGGCCCGGGTCCGGTATCGGGGACGCGGAGCCGCTGTTGTGGGGCCGGAGCCGCTGCCGGTGGTCCCGGGCTCGCCGCCGAGTGTCCCGGAGCCACTGCCGGGGGTCGAGAGCGGGGGTCGGGGGTCTCGTTCCCGGTGTCCCCCGTGCCCGCGGCCCCAGTGCCGGTGCTGCCGGTGCCGGTGTCGGCGGTGCCCCCGGTGCCGGTGACCGCCGCGATGTACGCGCCGGGCGGGCCGGCGGGGCCGGGCGGGAGGCGGCGGCGGGGCGCGGCGGGGCTGCCGAAGCAGCCGGAGCGGAGCTTGGCGTCGGCGCTGCCCGGGGCTCTGTCCATCACCGCGCTCTGCACCGCCCTGGCTGAGCCCGCCTGGCTCCGCATCCACGGCGGCACCTGCGCCCGCCAGGAGCTGGGGGTGGCCGATGTGCTGGGCTATGTGAACCCCGAGCTGCTCCGAGGTGAGACCCCTTTGGCCCCTTCCATCCCTTCAGTCCTCCGTCCCCTGCCATCCTCTTCACCCCATTCTGTCCTGCTTCCATCCTTCTTCCATCCCTCTCTGTCCCCCCTCCATCTCACCTTCCATTCTCCTCCATCCCCTTCCCTCCCCTCTCCTTTCAACCCCTCTGTCCCCCTTCCATCCCTCTCCACCCCCTCCATCCCTTTCCATCTCTCTCTGACCCCCTTACATCCCCCTCCAAGTCCTCCCATTCCCTTCCACCAACACCCACAGCCCCACTGTACAAATTCAGCTCCAAATATAAAATCCTGGAATGGTTTGGGTTGGAAGGAGGTATAGCTCTATGGATATAACTCCACAGGCAGCTGCACACCATGTCTGTTTTCCTGCTTTTGGTTAACTGTGGCCCTTGGAGAGGCCCCTTCCCACCTATTTTTCCAGCATTACTCACCCCCCTCAGGCACGGATGGAACTGGAGACTCATTCCCAGCATGTCTCACACTGGCACATGTTCATTAGCACTAATTAACATGATATTTAAATGAATATTTGGATGAATTTATTAAAATTTGTGATGGTGTGGGGGAGTGGCAGTGTTACAGCCCCTTTCCCTGTCATGGACCTTGTGGAATCTGGGGGGTTCTGGTTTTAATTCTCAAGGATCTGGGTGGGATTGGAGCAGGGGGAAATTTGGGTGGAAAAGAGGGTTTTTTGGGTGCTCACCTCCGTCCCTCTCTCCCAGATTATTGCATGAACCCGCAGACGGTGCTGCTGCTCCGGGTCATTGCTGCCTTCTGCTTCCTGGGAATCCTGTGCAGCCTCTCGGCCTTTCTGCTCGACGTGTTCGGCCCCAAACACCCGGCGCTGAAAATCACCCGGCGCTACGCCTTCGCCCACATCCTGACAGGTACGGCCAGGAATTCTGCAGAAAAATCCTCACAGGTACAGCCAGGGAATTCCAGCCGGGAATTCCTGCAGGAAATCCTCACAGGTACAGCCAGGAAATTCCTGCAGGGAATTCCTGCAGGGAATCCTCACAGGTACAGCCAGGAAATTCCTGCAGGGAATTCCTGCAGGGAATCCTCACAGGTACAGCCAGGGAATTCCAAACGGGAATTCCTGCAGGGAAAGCCTCACATTTTTGGTAGATTTCTGGCTGGGTTTTGGGTGTTTGTCACCACATTTCACCCCGAGCTCTGCCCTTGCCCACAACCCCGTTCATCCCAAACCACCTCGTGACTGATTTTTCTCCCATTTGTCCCCATTTTCCTTGTCCCTCCCAGTCCTGCAATGTGCCACCGTCATCGGGTTCTGCTACTGGGCGTCGGAGCTGATCCTGGCGCAGCAGCAGCAGCACAAGAAGTACCACGGCTCCCAGGTCTACGTCACCTTCGCTGTCAGCTTCTACCTGGTGGCGGGGGCCGGGGGGGCCTCGATCCTGGCCACGGCCGCCAACCTGCTCCGGCATTATCCCACCGAGGAGGAGGAGCAGGCGCTGGAGCTGCTCTCGGAGATGGAGGAGAACGAGCCCTACCCGGCCGAGTACGAGGTGATCAACCAGTTCCAGCCTCCGCCGGCCTACACCCCCTGATCCCGCCTGGAATGTCCCTCCGGCCCCACTCCCACCTCCTGCGGCTCCCGGGGCTCTCCACAAGAGGTTTTTGGGGCGGACTGGCGGCGTTTGATTCCCGGCCTTGGGTTTGTGGCTCCGCGGCGACGTTTGGACTCGGCCTCGTTCCCCCCACATGGCTCCTCCTGGGAATGGGGCATCCATGGTTCCCCTGGGAATAAGGGATCCACAATCCTGGGAATGAGGGATCCACAATTCTCCTGGGAATGAGAGGTTTGGGATCCACAGTTCTTCTTGGAATGGGGGGTGTGGGGTCCACAATTCTTGGAATGAGGGGTGTGGGATCCACATTCCCACATCAGAGCTCGTTCCCTCCTCCTCCAAGGCCCCCAAGGCCTGGACACGAGTGGATATATTTATATATATTTATATATATTTATATCAGGGAAGCTCCCACCACATTCCCAGGGCAGAGATGGCTCATCCTGCACGGCAGGAGGTGGAAATTCCCACTCCCAGCTCTCCCTGTGCCTCTCTTCCCACCACACGGACATTCTGCACTTTATTCCAGGCTCTGGGAAGGACTGGGACAGTTTTGGGGCCTCTGGCACAGCACGGGGAGGAAAACTCTGGGGTTTTTGGGATCATCTGGCTCCTGCCAGCAAAATTTTGGGATTTTTAGCCAAAATAACCCCAGACTTTGGCCCAGCCACAGCTCCTGGGAAGCAGGAGCCCACGCTGGAAAAATCCTGGAGCTTTTATGCAAATCCCTCCACGCCGCCCCCACTCTCCTGCTTTTTCCTCCCAAATTCTGTGTTTTTCCCTCCTGCTCTTGGTTCCTTGCCCCCTTTCCCCTCCTCAATCCCTGGGATGCTCCATCCAGGAGCAGACACTTTCCCTGGATGGTGCTGGAGCACCAGGAGAAGCTGATCCAGCATTTCCCATCCCGGAGGAGGAATCCAGCAGATTTTGGGGCTGTTTAAGGCAAATAATAAGGAAAAAAACCATGGGATTCATCGACCAGCACCGAAAATCCCACCAGGGAATCATGGAATGGTTTGGCTGGGAAGGACCTGAAAGACGATCCAGGAAAGCCCCAGGCTGGCTCCAGGAAGAAGCTTTAGGCCTGGAAAATGGCTTGTTTTAGGTTCTCCACCGTCCCCCCAATGCTTTTATCCCTGTTTTCCTGCTTT
>NW_016690377.1:130356-142286 GCF_001604755.1 Lepidothrix coronata
GGAGGGAGGAGGAGGAGGAGGAGGAGGAGGATCATCAGGATCAGGATCGGGCTGGGGGGGGTGGTGGCGGGGAGCGCTCCGCGGCCGCCCCGCCCTCACCGGCCCCGGGCGCCTGATGGCCGCGCTCGCCGGGGTGTTCGTGTGGGACGGGCGGCGCATCGAGGAGGAGGAGCTGCGGCGGTGCGTGAGCGGGGAGACACCGGGAACGGGATACGGGGAACAGGGCACCAGGACACCGGGGACGAGGAATGGGACACCCTCGGGATGGGGTCACCGGGAACGGGAACATTGGGAATGGGGCACCCTCGGGAACGGGGCCCTGGGGTTGGGACACTGGGAACGGGACCCCCAAGTCCCCGGGATATCCCCACCGTGGGACACCCAGGACCGGGACACCCACCCCTGCCTCCACTGGGGCCTCCAGGTCCCCCAGCGCCCTCTCCCCTTCCTTAGATCCTGAGTACCCCCAAATCCTCAGGGTTCCCCCCGATTTCCTGGGATGGGAGTGCTCATCCTGTGTTGATCTGGGGGTGCCCCCCTAAATTTGGGAGTGCCCTGCCAAAATTTGCCCTGGAAGGTGCCCCCTTCCTTTTTGGGGGGCCACTGTTCCCTAAATCCTCTCTCTCTGGGGTATCCCCCAATTCGGACCTTGGAGTGCCCCAATTCTGATCTCGGGGTGCCCCCCTGTCCCCCCAAATCCCTCCCCAAAATTCTTGAGGGGGTTGTTGGGGTGTCCCCTCCACCTCCCCAAACTTTGGGATGCTGCCTGGGGGTGGTGTCATTGGGAATTCTCCCCATGGAAAAAGGAGTTCCCCACTCCGTTGCTGGGGACCCTCCAAACCCATCCCTGTGCTCAAAGGGGGGGTGAGACACCCAAATCCCACAGGATGGAGGTAGAAGGGCCTCCCCCCAACCAGCAGCTCTTGGAGTGTCCTTGGAATCTGGAGGCTTCCTTAGGAATTAATTCCCTTAATTACCCCATGACTCAGCAGGGGGTAATTAACCCTTTATGGGAATCTTGGGATCCAAAATTCCACCTCCAAGTTCCTCATCCCACAGGGATTCATCACCCAGAGTTTGAGAAGCACCTAATTTAAGTCTTAGTTAACCCTGGAGTTAATGAGGAATCCCCTCCTCTCCTGGAACCCCGGGAGATTTTAGGGAGATTCCCAGCTGGGAAAAAGCCCCAAATCCCAATTTCATTCCCCAGAAAGGAGCCTTTGGGATTGGGGATAAACCCTGGGGAGTTTTCCAGTGGCTCAGCAGGGCTGGGTTTAGTCCTGGTATTAAAACCAGGTGGGATTTCCTTGCTCAAGGTCAGGTCTTGAGCCTCCTCAACTGGATTTGAGGATTCCAAATCCTCTTCCTGAGCCTTTTCCCAGGCACGGGAACGTTCCCTGGGATTCTTCCTCTTTGTTTTTCCTTTCTCCTCATTCCATTTATTTCCTTTCCATCTCCAGCCTAATTCTGGGAGCAGCAAAGCCCCCAGTGGGATCTTGGCTGGAATTCTGGGAGCTCTTGGCAGGCAGGAATTTCCCTCCCCTCTTCCACATCCAACATTTTTGGCTGGACAGGTGGGAATGAGCCTCACACAGGCCCTAAAATGATCCCAGGAATCCATGAACAGGTGAAATCCATGCAGAGAATCCCTTTTTCCTCATGGGCTGAGTCACCTCCCGGGGTTTCAGTCGACTCCTGGTTTTCCCTGCTCATTTCACTTCAGGAAAGGCTTGTTTTTCCTTGGGAAAAGTAGAATTCCTGGCTGGAAGGTGCCATGGGGGGATCACACGTGTCCCACTTGGACACGTGGAGCTGGACAGGGGCCAGGGAAGCAGCTCCAGTGTCCCCTTGGTGTCCCCTTGTCCCTGCTCTGGAGGCTCCTGAGATCGGGCTGTGCCGGATGGAGCCACTGCCAAGGTCGGGAACCACATCCCTAATTCAGTAATTCATGGGATTTGGGAATGACAGGAGCAGGTTTGGGGCTCTGGACTTTGGGGTGCTCCAGTTCCGTGTCCCCTCCTCAGGGAGCCAGGAATCTTGGACTGGGAAGGGAGCAGGGCAGGCACAGCCTCATTCCAAAGGGATAAATCCCGTGGTTGTGGTTTTCCTGGCCGGGCAGGATGGATTTGGAGAAGCGGGAACACTTTGCTCCTTGTCCCAGTTGGATCCCATCCCACCCCCCTGGGGATAATTCTCGGCTCCCTGTCCCTGGATCCCATGTCCAGTGGCTCACCTGGTGGTTGGGAATGCTGCTGATCCCATGGATGGACAGGGCTGGGGCTGGAATGGCTCATCCTGGGACGGGAAGGGCAGGATGGAGGGGTTGGGGTTGTGGAAGAGCCTCAATCCCAAAGGGAATACCTGCAGAAAACAGGCTTGTGGATCCAGTTGATGCTGTGGAGCTTTGGGATCTGCCTGGAGATCTGGGAAGGGAGTGGTTCCAAGGAATGGGAACACGAGCTCGGCCGGTCCCAGGTCGTTAATTCCAGCTCTGTTCATTAATTACCTGCATTAATTAGTGCCTCTGGAAGCACCCTGGGATCCTCCTCCCTCCTTTCTTGGCATTCCCAGGGGCTTTGGGGGTGGATGAATCAGCCTTCCCTCTCCAGGGCTGTTTTTGGGAGCTTAGGCCATATTCAGAGGGGTTATCCTGGTGGGGGGGAGGTTTCCAGGTTTTTTTTCTGCTGGATTTTTGGGAATTGGGATCCAAATCCAGCTCCAGTTTCTGTTGGCTGAGGAGGCTGAAACTGGGGGTTGATCCAGGGCTTTTCCAGCTCCTTTCCTCCTGTGACTCCCATTTCCTGCTCCAGCTGCTGTTGGAGATTCCCTTCTTCCCCCTCTCCCACCCCCTGGAACAGCAGGAACCCCAGGAACCCTGCTTCCTTTTCCCCCCAAATCCCAATCCTCTGCATGGCTTGGGAAGGATTTGCAGCATCTCACATCTGGGATGTGAGCAGCTCCACAGGGAATTTTGGTGCCTCCAAATCCTTCTTTTCCTTAAATCCATCTCCCATCCCATTCCATCCTGCTCAGCTTTGATCCAGTCAGGAAGACAAATCCTGCTCTGCACCCCCTGAGGGTTATTTTCCCTTAGAGAAAGGCTGGTATTTCCAAAAACTCGAATTCCAGCAGAGGAAAAGTGGGAAGAGGGATAAGAGGACACGTTTTCCATTCCCAGGCAGCTCTTCCCATACGAAAATAAAAAAAAAAAAAGGAATTTCCAAGCCCAGGCAGCTTTTTCCACACGAAGAAATGGGATTTCCCCAAAAAACGGGATTTTCAAGCCCAGGCAGCTCTTCCCACCCAAAACCTGGGATTTCCATGCCATTCCCACACCCAAACTCACTTCCCTGCCCCTCTCCCTGAGTCCTGGGGTGTTTTCCGAGCCCAGGGGGCTCCCGGACACTCCGAGGGGCCCATTCCTGACTCCTGGTGGGATTTGTTCCGGCAGCTCCGCGCAGGAGATGAAGCACATGGAGAACCTGTCCAGCCTGGCCCAGGGCAGTGGCCCCATGGAATTCCAGCCCTCGGAGCGGGAGCAGCCCTGGGAGCTCATCATGGACAAGAAGCACTTCAGGCTGTGGCGGAGGCCGATCCAGGGATCCCACCTGTACCAGTACCGAGGTATCCATGGGCTTTTCCATGGCCCAGGTCCCCTGGGATTGGGCCTCACTCATCCCTGTCCTCAGGAAAAACAGGAATTACCATCCTTTACACCCATCCCTGCTGCTCCATCCCACTTTATTCTTCCAGAGGGCCTTAAAACTCCCCTTTCCCTCCTAACCCTGCCCTGGGATCAGGAGTTGCTCATTGCCAATCCTTTCCTGGGATCAGGAGTTCTCATTCCAGGCTCTGTTTTCCAGTGTTTGGATCCTACACGGATGTGACTCCTAGGCAGTTCTTCAATGTCCAGGTGAGCAGCACCTTTGGAATCACTTCAGGGGGTGGGATGGAGCTCCAGGAGCCTCTTCCAGAGGATGGGATGGGGGAACTGGGAATATTCCCTTCCCTTTGTACCATTTGCACGATCCAGAGCTGATCCCAGTGGATTATCCTGTTCTCCAGGTGGGTTTTGCTGCTGGAAGTGAAGGATTGGGCTGCAGGATCCCAGTGGATTCCTGATCCCAAGTTCCTCTCTCCCGACTTCCAGACTATTCCAGGATATTAATAATTCCCTGCCTGCCCATGACATTGAATGTTCCCACAGGAGACAGGGAAAAAAAAAAAGGATATTTCCCTCTCTTCATCCCCCTCTGCTGGAATTTCCACTGACTTGGCTTCTCTCCCTTCCCAGCTGGACACGGAATATCGGAAGAAATGGGATTCCCTGGTGATCAAACTGGATGTGATCGAGCGGGACGTGGCCACGGGCTCCGAGGTGATTCACTGGGTCACCCACTTCCCGGTGAGTCCCCGCCCATCCCGGGATCTGCCCTGGGCAGGGCCGGGAGCAGGGGCTGATCCCAATCCCGGGGCCCTTCCTGCAGTATCCCATGTATTCCCGGGATTACGTCTACGTCCGGCGCTACAACGTGGACAAGGAGAACAACCTGATGGTGCTGGTGTCGAGGTGAGTGTTCCTGGAGGGAATTCCCACCATTCCCATCCCTAAAGATCCACGGGGAGCTGGGTATAAACTTAACTGACTTTACTGACCCCCATCGATCCCGCCGAGATTCATTTGGGAAATAAAACAACTGGTTTTTGGGGGAAAAATGTCAGGTTTTTACCCCCCACCTCCAAAAAACTGGTGGATTCTGGGTGTAATTGGCACCCTGAGCTCACCTTGGGATGCTCCTCCTCCTCCCAGGGCTGTGGAGCATCCCAGCGTTCCCGAGGATCCCGAGTACGTCCGGGTGAGGACCTACGAGTCCCAGATGGTGATCCGACCCCACAAAACCTTTGATGAGGTAAATCTGGGAAAGGGGGCGGAAAACCTGGCGTGGGGAGGATCCTCCTGCTGCTCCAGAGGGAGCTGCTCGTTCTCCTGCCCTGGGAGCTGGGCAATAATCCAAACATCGGGAAAGTCCAGCCCTAGGGATTGAATTTGATGATCTTTAAGGTCTCTTCCAGCCCAAACCATTCCATGATTTATGGGAGGAGGGTGAGTTATTTTTCCAAAGGCAAGGAAAGCATATGCATGTGTGGCTTGGGAAGGATTTGCAGCTCTATCTCACTATCCTGGGACTTTTCCTTCAGGAATTTGGTGCTCTTGAGGGAGCCAAACACTCCCTTTCAGAGCTCCCTTTACAAAGCCACGAGCCTCCCAAGTCTCATTCCAAGCACTAAATCCTCTTGGAAAAAGGCTTGTGGGTTATTTCCAGGCCGTCCAGAGCATGGATAGAGCTTGGAATACTCAGGGAATGCCACCCCCTCCTCCCAAATTCCCTCCTGGTGGGATTTCCTTGGGTCTTTTGTCAGTGCTCTCAGAGGCTCCGGCAGCTTTTCCTGTGGGATATGAGCAGCTCCACAGGGAATTCCTTGGGGGAGGTGGGAGCGGCTCCAACAGGGGTTTGAGATGGGCTGGGGATCCCAGGAATGTTTGTCCCCCCAGAATGGGTTCGATTACCTGCTCACCTACAGTGACAACCCCCAGACCGTGTTCCCGCGCTACTGCGTCAGCTGGATGGTCTCCAGCGGTGAGTGCCCGGAATTCCCTCGGGATCCTCCCTCCACGGGGCCCCCCTTCCCTTCCCGCTCCAGAGCAGGGAGGGGGATACATGGAGGGGCTTAAAAAGTGACATTATGGGGGGAAAAATTGGGAAGGACCAAAAAAAAATAATTGGGAGGGACAGAAAGATTCAGGAGGGAAAGGAAAAGTTTGGAGGGAAAAGAAAAATTGTGAAGTAAAGGGAAAATCAGAAGGGAAAGGAAGAACTGGGAAGAAGAAGAACCTGGGGGGAAAAGAAAAACTGGGAGGGAAAAGGAAAAATTGGGAAGGACAAGAATCAGGAGGGAAAGGAAAAATTAGGAGGGAAAAAACAAGGAGAGAAAGGGAAAATCAGGAGGGAGAAGAATGAGGTGAGCTGGGAACGGAGCTGGAGGAGGGGATGGATTGGGAGCCTCTTCCCTCAGCAATCCTGGATCCCAGCGGGCTCTCCCTCCCCCTTTTCCCAGGAATGCCGGATTTCCTGGAGAAACTGCACTCGGCAGCACTGAAGGCCAAGAAGATGGAGCTGGAGGTCCGGGATTACCTTTCCAAGGGCTCAGACACGGCCCCAGAGCCCTGTGGCCCCGCCCAGCTGGAATATGCCTGAGGCGCTGGAATTCTGGGAATTGCCTCGGACAGGGACCTGTGCTGTGGGATTTCAGCCCCATTTTCCCTCCCCATCCCATTCCTGATGCTCAAGGACAGGGATTTGTTCCCCCTGCTGCGTGTCTGTGGTGGAATCTGCGTCTCCTGGTCGATGTTTCCTCACCCCAACAGGGAAAAACCATGGAATTCCCACT
Organism: Lepidothrix coronata; assembly: GCF_001604755.1. Lineage (NCBI taxonomy): Eukaryota > Metazoa > Chordata > Aves > Passeriformes > Pipridae > Lepidothrix > Lepidothrix coronata. The sequence continues at coordinate 136,807 of NW_016690377.1, forward strand.
TCTTCTGGCAGTGGGTTCTCCCCACTCCTCATCCCTGCTCAGACTGGAATGTTTTCGGGATGCGGTGGCACCACAGGGATTGGTGATGGTGCTCCACGTCACCATTTCCACGGGGTTTTCCCCCCAGAAACAGCCCTTTGAACTCATCCCTTTGGGATTTCTGGGACTGGGGGTTGGGATTACTGGGATGGGGGGTTGGGATTACTGGGAAGGGGCGTTTGAACTGGTGAAACTGGGAAAAAAAAGGCAGTTTTGGGGGGGTTTTAGGGATTGGGGGGCACTGGTGCTGCCCTGGGTCACCCTGAGCCCCCTCCCCAGTTTGGGGGGTCTCCGTCGGCCTTGGGAATCTGGGAAAACAGCAGGAGCAGGAAACTACTTAATAAACATCTAGGATCTTCATTAGCTCCTAATTAACGACCCCCCTTCTCCCAGTCACCAGTTTGGGGGGGGTTGGGCCCCCCTTTAATCATCGCTCTAAATTCTCACTTTATAATAAATTTATCCTAATTTTATCACTCCCTTTGGAACATCCAATTTTCACCTTCCCTCCTTACCAAAATTCAGACCCCCAGCCCAATTAGCACCAATAATTAATGAGGAAAACTTCAGGAGAGGGAACCATCTCCCTCACACCTGGAATTTTGGGGGAGTTTCCAGTGGGTCTAATTTTTTTTGGGGGGGTTTCCAGTGGATCCCACCTCCCCATAGACTGGAATTCTGGGGATGGGGGGGTCCACTGGGTTCCACACCCCTCCTCCCCCCCCATTCCCCAGCATGGAATTTTGGGGAGGTTTCCCGCTATTTTGGAGGGGGTGGGGGGTTGGTGCTGTGGGTTTCACACCCCTACCACCACCCCCCCCGATGAAGCAGCACTGGTGGGAAGGGGGGGTTCCCAGGGTTCCCAAATCCCACCCTGACCCTCCCCCTGAGGAATTTTGGGATCTGGGAATGCCAGCGGTGGGACACACCTTTATTGCACACAGAGAGCAGCAGGCAGCGGGTGCAGGGGGGAAGCTGGGGGTCCTGGGGGGGGGGGAGTTACAACCCCTCAGCCCCCCCAGCCCCCTTTTTGGGAGGGGGAAAGGGGTGTTTTCCCTGAGTTTCCCCATCCTGAATCCCCCCAGGGTGGCTCAAACTGGGGGGGCCCCAAGGAACCTCGTACCGGGACCCCCCAAAGAACCTCGTACCAAGGGGTCCTGGGGGTGGCTCCCCGGTGGGATCCTGTCCCTTGGGGTCCCCCCAGGGGGTCACAGCAGGTTCTTGTTGCGCTTGGGGACGATTTTCCTCACGGTCCTTCGCTCCGAGATGTTCCTCCGGACACGGACGGTGGGGCCCGGGGGGGGCTCAGGGGCCAGTGAGGGGCTCGAGTGGGCCTTGGTCAGAGTGGGGGGGTCTGGGGGGGCCCCCCCTGCCTGCGCCTCCCACCCCTCCAGGTCCCGGGCGCCCGAGTTCAGCCACGTCTCCAGCACCTGCACGTAGGTCTCGTAGCGCCGGCGCTGGGGGGACGAGGGGGTCACGGACGGGTCACCCCCCCGGTCACCACCCCTGTCCCTGTGTCCCCTCATGTCCCCAGGGTCTCTCTGTTCCATAGCAGTGTCCATCCCATGGGAAAATTGGGGTGGGGATGGACCACCACTATGGGGACATTACTGGTGTCCTCATGTCCCTGTGTCCCCTCCCCATCCCTGGGGTCCCCCTGTCCCACAGTGATGTCCATCCCATGGGAAAAATAAGGATGGGAATGAGCCACCATCACGGGGACATTCCTGGTGTTCCCAGTGTCCCCCCTGTCCCACAGTGCTACCTAGGCCACCAGGAAGATAAGGATGGAGATGAGCCATTGCCATGGGGACGTTCTGGTGTCCTCCGTGGAGAAGAAAAGGACTAAAATAAGAAACCACCCTGGGGACCTCCCCACTGTCCCTGATGTGTCCGGTGTCCTGGTGTTCCCCCTGCCTCGGGTGTCCCCATGTCCCCACCCACCTCCTCCAGCAGGAATTCCTTCTTGACCCGATACTCGTCCAGGTCCCGGGCACGGCCCCAGCCCTCGGGGAGGTGCCTCTGGTGCTCCAGGAGCTCCTGCCCCACCCGCTCCAGCCACTGCTCGTGGCACCGCAGCTGCTCCTCCTGGGGGGAGACCAGGGCTGACCCCCACCCACCCACCCCGGGGGCTCGGGGGGGACTGATGGGCACCCAGGGGTGTCTCCACCCACCCAGGGGGCTTGGGGGTCTCACCGTGGGCTGTGGGGAGGATGGAGCTGGTTGGGCACCCAGGGGTGAACCCTCCTACTCAGGGGGCTTGGAAGGGTCTCACTCGGGGGCTTCAGCTGGGGGTGATGGGCACCCAGGGGTGCCACCCCTATTTGGGGGTCCCAGGGGTCTTACTGGGGGGCTCCTGCTGGGGGCCGTGGGCAGGATGGGCCTCACGAAGCGTCGCTGGGACCCCACGGCCGCCGGGAACGGAGGGGAGGAGAACAGGGCGGCCACGAGATTGATCCGGGAAATCCAGGACAGCATCTCCTCGGGGGTGCTGGATCGTGACATCACCAGTGACGTCACCGGTGCTGTCACACCCTGCAGGGACCCCCTGCCGTGACTCCCTTTTTTTTCCCCCCCAGGTCACTCACGGGGCCTGGAACAGGAACAGCCTCCGCTCGGCCGTTTGCAGCCGGAACACGTTGGGCCGCTTGGTGTATTTGGGGGCCCTCTCAGCCAGGGCATGATGGACCCCCAGGGGCTCCTCGGCCCCCCCACCCTCCTCTGGGGGGGCCCCGGGGGGTCCCGGCTCTGAGGGGCGTCGGGAGACCCCCCGGGCCCCCCCCCCGGCCTTGAGGAAGAACAGGAAGGTCCCGCGGAGAACGGCTTGGAAGGGCTTCCAGCCCCGGCGGCCCCAGGGAGCTGGAACGGCGGGATGCAGGTGGGACAAAAAGGACACCCCAAAAATAGCCCCCTACAGTGAGACACTGCCTCGGTGCAGTGGAGCCTGAAATGGGCCCCCCCCCGATCACAGTGGAGCTCAAATGGTCCCACATCTGTGTCCCACTCCCAAAGCTGCGTCCAGACATCCCAACGCACCCCAAAGTCACCCTTTGGGACCCTAAAGAGGAAGAGACAGCGCAAATATGCCCCCCCACCAACTCCAAACCACCCCAGATCTAACCCCCCACAAGCCTGACCCAATGGATCCCAAATCTACCCTACAACACCCCAGCTCTGCTCCCCTGGATCCCCAAAATCCCAAATCTGCCCCTCCAGATCCAAACGCCCCCCAAATCTTATCCCCTGAGCCCCAAAACCACCCCAGATCTGCCTCCCTGCACCCCCTAACCCACCCCAAATCCTTCCCCCTGTACCCCAAGCCCCCCAAATCCCCTCAGACTCACTTTTCTTGCCATCAGCCTCTGCCAGGACCTTCCTGGCCAACCACCCCCTGCGGAAGGTCACGGCCCCCCCTGGCAGCTCCGGGATTTGGGGGAGGATCTTCTTCCCTCCCCTGGCCTCTTCCTCCTCCTCCTCCTCCTCCCTGTGAGATGCTCAGGATCACAGGGAGCCCCCCCCAGCCCCCAAATCCCCCCCAAGCTCCCCCCACTCACGTCGCCCACTCCAGCTTCTTGCTGCGGATGGAGCCGTAAAGAGCCTGGGGAGGGAAATTGGGGGGGTCAGGGGGTGTGGGGGGGGCTTGAGGGGGTTCAGGGGAGGGAACCCCCTTTTTCAGCCTCAGGGCCCCCCCGAATACCTTGAGCTGCTCCCTGGGAAAGTCCTGCCCGTCGTTCATCCCACTGAGGTTGGACACGAACTCGGAGCTGGTCATGGCCCGGCGCAGGTGCTGGGGGGGCAAATTTGGGGGTGTTGTGAGCTGGGGGGGCACAGTTGGAGGGTGGGGGCCCCAAATCCAGCCCAGAAATTGGGGAGACCGCAAATCTGCCCCCTGCCCAGGTCCAAAACAACCCCAATCTGTCCCACTGGGGCCGCCAAAACCTCCAATCTGCCCCCAAAATGCCTCAAATGTGCCCTCCCAGATCCCAACACACCCCAAATCTGCCCCCTGCACCCACCAAACCCCCAGTCCACCCCCTGGGACCCCCCAAAATTCCCCATCTGCCCCAAGCCATTCCCCAAACCCCTTCCCCCTCACACCCTCATATCCCCCCAGCCCCTCCAAAAAAGGCAGGGTGTAGATTTTGGAGGGTTTTTGGAGTCCCCCCTCGTGCTCACCTGCCCATGCAGGTCCGTGTTCAGCAGCATCAGGGCACAGGTGAGGGAGTGAACCGAGTCTGGGGGGTTGGGGGTGTCACATGGGGGTTCTACCACCCCCCAGGTGAGGGGACCCACCCCCTGAACCCCAAAAGGTGCAGCTGGGGGGGCCCCGGGGGGCTGGGACAGGGTGTGGGTGAGTAGGGAAACTGAGGCACAGAGGGAGGTGAAGGAGCTTTGTGGGGATGTGGGGACGGTTTGGGGGGCTGAGGGGGATTTGAGGGGGCTGGAGGGTGTGAGGAGACCCCCCCCCAGTAAGGGCACCCACCCCCTGAACCCCAAAAGGTGCAGCTGGGGGGGGCCTTGTAGCCCTGGGAGAGGCTGGGTGGGGAAACTGAGGCACGGGGGGGGTTAGGGGGCATTAACCAGCTCTGGGGGTCCCCGAGGGGTGTTTGGGGTCTGGGGTCTCACCGGGGGACGGGAAGGCCCCGGGGTTGCAGCGGTGGAAGCGCCGGGAGAAGTGGCCCAGGACCCGCTCCCGCTCCTGCGTCTCCCCCGACAGCACCAGGGCCTGCAGGAACGACCTGGGGGAACCCCGGGCTGGGGGACCCCAAAAACACTCCCCAGGGGCACCACCGGGGTGGGGGACCCCAAAAATACCCCCCTAGGGACATCTCCAGCATGGGGGACCCCAAAAACACATCCCCTTGGGTGTGTTTCTGCCCACTTGGACCCCAAATCTGCCCCCCTGGACCCCAAATCTACCCCCCTGGATCCCTCATCACACCAAATGTTCCCCCCCCCCGACCCCACCATTCCCCAAACCACCCCACATCTCCCTTCTTCACGTCCCCCAACCCCCCATCCCTCCCACCCCCCTATCCATTTTGGGGTGTCCCTTTGCCCCCCCAAAGCCCCACCCAGCCCCCTCCCATCCCAACCTGAGCGCCTGGTCCAGCATCTGCCCCTGGAACTGGAAGAATTCCAGGTATTCCTGGGCCACCATCGCGCTGAAATCATTGCTGGGGGGAGCACACGAGTTTGGGGGGGTGGGTTTGGAGCCCAGGGGACCCTCAAAAGGGGGAGGGGACCCCCCAAATCCTTACTTTTTGCGGAGGAATGAGGCCACCTGGGATTTCCGGACGCCCTCCAGGTGGAACAGGCGGGAGGCCAAACGTTGGGCCTCCCCCCGCCCTGGGTGGGACCCCCCCCCGGGGGGCTCCACCGGCCCCCCTAAAGGGGATCTGGGGGGGGAAGGAGGGGTCAGGCAGGGCCGGGGGTGGAGG
>NW_016690377.1:143601-145692 GCF_001604755.1 Lepidothrix coronata
GGGGGGGCCGAGCTGGGGGGACTTGAGGGGGGGCTGGTAAAGGGGGCTGAGAGGGGGTTTGAGGGGGGTCAGGGGGCTGGGGGGGTTCTGGTGTCCCCCTCCCTGGGATAAATTGGTGGGGGGCAAGGACTTGACAGGCAGCTGGAACCCCCCTTTTTGGGGCAAATCTGGGGGGGCTGCGGGGAGCTGGAACCCCACTCCTTGGTTCAAATCTGGGGGGTGTGGAGGGGTCTGGTGCCCCCCTTTTGGGGGGATACTGGGGGCAGCTGAGGGCGTTTGATGGCCCCCGACCTGGGGCACATCCAGGGGGGCCTGGTGCCCCTCCTTTTGGGGTAAATCTGGAGGGGTTGGAGGGGTTTGGTACCCCCCTTTCTGGGGAAAATCTTGGGGTACTGGAGGGGTCTGGTGCCCCCCTCCCTGGGGCAAATCTGGGGTAGTTTGGTTCCCTCCTTCTTGAGCCAGGTCGGGGGGGCCTGGGGGTGTCTGGTACCCCCCTCTTTTTTGGGCCACATTGGGGGAATTTGGGGGGATTTCGTTCCTCCCTTTTTGGGGCAAATCTGTGGGGGCTGGTGGGGTCTCATACCCCCCTCCCTGAGGCATACTGGGGGGGTCTGGGAGGGCCTGGTGTGTCTCTGCCTGGGGCAAATCTGGGGGTTCTGGGAGGATCTGGTGTCCCTCTTTTGGAGACAAAGATGAGGGGGTGGGGGGGGTCTTGTACCCCCCTTTCTGTGGTGTATCTGGGGGGCCTGGGGTGGTTTGGAACCCCTCTTTTTGGGGTAAATCTGTGGGGGTCTCTTGCCCCTCTTTGAGGGGCAAATCAGGGGAGGCTGGAGGGGTTTGTTGCCCCTCCTTCTGGGGCAAATCTGGGGGCACTGGGGGGCTGGCGGAGGTCCCAGACCCCTCTCCCAGGAGTGGCTCTGGGGGGGTCGGGGGCCTGGGGAGGGGCAGATCCTCATGTCCCCCTCCTGGGGGGTACCCGGGAGTGGGGGGGTCCAGGCCCCCCTGCTCTGAGGTGAGCTCAGGAGGGGTAGGGGGGTCCCAGTCCCCCTCACCTGGGCTGAGCTCCAGAGGGGTGGGGACTGCAGGGGGGTCCTGCTCCGCCCATTCCAGCTGCCCCCTCCCAGATCCCAGGGGCAGCTCCGGGGGATCGGAGAGTGCCCGGTCTGAGGGTTGAGGGGGTCCTGGGGGAGGAGAAGACACCGGGGGGGTGGTCCCCATTAGCATCAGTGCCCCCCCCCGAAACCAGCCCCCCCAAGGATGGGGGGTCCCCACACTCACCCCACTCCACGGCGATGTCCCCAATGTCCCCTTCGGGGTGACCCCTGAGGGCTGTGGGCGTGGGGGGGGGTTGGGGGTCCCCCCGTTCTGCCTCGGTGCCCCCTGTGGTGTCCCCCCCCTCGGTGAAGGCGGTGCTGTGGGTTCGGTAAAGGGGCACCCCCTGGGCCCCCCCAAGGGCCACCAGCCGGCTCTGGAACAGGGGGTTGGTGTGGAACTGGGGCTCCTCCTCCTCCTCCAGGTCCTCCTCGTCCTCGGCATCTTCCTCTGGGGAGGTGCTGCCATGGTCATCGTCGTCATCCTCCTCCTCATTAACCTCATCATCCTCACTCTTCTCCTCTTCGCCGCGTTCGGGGGCTCGGGGCTCGGGGGGTGTGGTCCCACCCGTGGGCACAGTTTTGGGCAAGATGGTCCCATCCATCGTCACAGTCTTGGACAGGTGGGTCTCATCCATGGTCACGGACTTGGCCGAGATGGTCAAATCCATGGTCAGGTGCTCCTGAGAGATGGTCCCATCCGTGGGCACGAATTTGGGTGAGATGGTCCCATCTGTGGTCGTGAACCTGGATGGGATGGTCCTATCCATGGTCATGGGCATAGATGGGATTGTTGCGTCCATGGGCACATCCTCTGGAGAGATGGTCCCACCCGTAGGCATGAACGTGGGTGAGATGGTCCCATCCACAGGCACAGATTTGGGTGAGATGGTCCCATTCACAGGCACAGATTTGGGTGAGATGGTCCCATCCACAGGCACAGATTTGGGTGAGATGGTCCCATCCACAGGCACAGATTTGGGTGAGATGGTCCCATCCA
>NW_016690377.1:147447-156330 GCF_001604755.1 Lepidothrix coronata
CCCAGCCAGGCTGGGGGGGGCTGCGCTGCCCCGAGGGTCCTGAGGGTCCTGAGGGTCCGAAGGGTCTGTGCCCATGGCAGGGGGGGCCCTGGGGGCAGAGGGAGGAGAGGGGATGTGGGTGGGGGGGTCTACAACGTAGGGAGGGGTGGGGTGGGGTGGGAAGGGAAGGAGGAGGAAGGGGAGAGGAGAGAGGAGGGAGAGAGGGATGAAGAAAGGAGAGGAGGGAGGGAGGGGGAAGGGATGAAGGATGGCAGGACGATGGAGGAAAGGAGGGAAGGAGGGATTGAGGAGGAAGGGAGGGAGAAGGGAGAGAGCGAGAGAGGGATGAGAGAGGGAGGGAGAAGAGAGGAATGAGGAAGGAAGGGTTGGAAGGAAGGGGGAAGAAAGATGGGAGAGAGGGATGAAGGAGGAAAGAGGAGAGAAGAAGGGAGGGAGGGAGGAAGGAGGGAGGAAAGAGGGAAGGAAGAGGAGGGAGGAGGGAAGGATAGAGGAGGAAGGGAGGAAGGAGGGGGAAGAGAGGGAGGGAAGTTGAGGGGAGGGAGAGATGAAGGAGGAAGGAGGAAGGGGGGAAAGGAGAAGGAGAAAAGAGGAAGGAAGGGAAGAGGGGAGGAAGGGAGGGAGGGAGGCAGGGAGTGAGGGAGAGAGGGAAGAGTGGGCGGAAGGGATGAAGGAAAAGAGGGAAGGAAGGATGGAGGAAGAAGGAGGGAAGGAGGGGGAGGGATGAAGGGAGAAGGCAGGAGAGAGGGAAGGAGGAAGTGGAGGAGGAGGAGGAGGGAGGGCTTAGAGGAGGAAGGAGGAAGGAAGAGGAGGAGGAGGAGGGAGAGGGGGAGGAGGCTCGGGGAAAGGGAGGAGGGTCAGGGGGTGGTCAGGAGGCCCCCCCGGCCAGGTGGGGGGTCCCGGCACCCTCACCCAGCACCTGCACACCCCGTGTCCGGCCCCGTCACCCCACGGCCCCACGTCACCCACCCCGTGTCACCGCGTCACCGGCACCGCTTCCGCCCCGCGGGGCAGGAAACGGGGGGGGGCACCCACAGACCCCCCCCAGCTTGGGGGGGGGGCTGCGCCCCCAAATCCCCCCTAAAACCGTCCCGCAAAGGCTTTTTAAAGGGGCTTGAGGAGGGGGAGGAAAGGTCTGTGGGGATCCCAAGTGGTTATGGGGAGGGGTGGGGGGTGTCTGAGGGTGGGGACCCCAAAAGTTGGGGTGGGGCCCCAAAGGGGGGGACCCCAAAGGGTGGGGAGAGTCCAAAGGAATTTGGGGTGCTCTGGGGGGGTGTTGGGGACCCCGATGGGTGGGACCCCAAAGACCAGGGCAAACCAAAAGTTTCGGGGGGCTCAGGAAGGGGGTGGGGTCCCCAGGGGTTGAGGGGACCCCAAAAGGTGTAGGGGTGACCCCAAATGGGTGAGGGAGACCCCACGGAGTGAAGGGGCCCAGAGACAAGTGGGGGCTCCAGGGGGGACCTTCAGAGTCCAAGGGGGACCCAAGAGTTATGCGGGGACCCCAAGAGTTATGGGGGGCCCCGAGGGTTACGGGGGGGCCCCAAGGGTGGGGGTATCCTGGATTTTTTGGGGGAACCCTCACGGCTTGGAGGACCCTGCAGGGCGGTGTGGGGAGCCCGGGGGGGGCTCCGAGGGCTCTGGGGGCCCCCACGGGGACCCCTCGCTCCCACCCCCCGGGCCTTGGGGACCCCCGGAGTCCCTCCCCCCCTTACCGGCACTGCCGCGCGGGCGGGGGCGGGGCCTCGGCTGGGCACGCCCCCTCTCGGGGGGTCGGGTAGACACGCCCCCTCCTCGGAGGCGGGGCCAGGGGCTCGATGAGTTCGTTGTTGCCACGCCCATTTGTTAGGCCACGCCCCCCCGAGAGGCCACGAGCCCCCGGGCTGCCCCGCGGGACCGATCCCGATGGAGCCCCCATGGACCGATCCTGACCCCCTGTGGGATCATCCTGAACCCCGTGGGATGATCCTGAGCCCCCATGGACCGATCCTGAACCCGTGGGATGATCCTGACCCCCGAGGGATGGTTCTGAGCCCGCCGTGGGATGAACCCAAGCCCCTGTGCGCTGGTCTGCCCCCAACATGAACTGACTCTGCCCCTCCACGGGCAGATCCTGCTCCCTCAGGGTCCTATTCTGCCCCTCCGTGGGTCCATCCCGCCCCTCCATGGATCCACCCCGGTCCCCATGGACCAGTCCTGCCCCTGTGAGTCGATCCTGCCCCACGGGGCCCGATCCTGGCCCCCCTCCCCAAATCACACACCCCGAGCTGACACCAAGACTGTCGCTTTATTTGGAAGGGAGGACACACCCACCCGTGGATGTCCCCCCGTGGGTGCCCCCCATGAGTGCTCCCCACCATGGTTGCCGGGGTCACTTTCGGCGCAGGTAGAAGGCGGTGGCCCCGTGTGGGGGGGCCATGGCCAGGGCCTCCCCCGGGCCTGGGGCCGTGCTGAGGAACAACCCTGGGAACGCTGCGGCCTCGAAGGTGTGCGTGGACCCCCCGAAGGTCTTGTAGAAGGTGAAGGGTGTGGCCTCGTCTCCCTTCTTTGAGAACAGCTCCAGCAGCCCCACGTCCTGCCGGAGGGACACACAGAGCTGGGACACCACCCCGGGGCGGCACCATCCCAGGAACCCTCATCTCCAGGTGACTCCATTGCCAGGTGACCCACCTCCAGGTAACCCCACCTCCAGGTGACTTCACCACCAGGTCCCCACCACCTCAGGGTGCCCCCATTTTGGGTTGACCCACCTCTGGGTGCCCCTCCCCTTGGGTCATCTACCTTGGGTTGACCAACCTTGTTGCCCCCCAGGTCCCCCCTCACCTCGAGGTGCAGCCGAGGTTCGGGGCTGGTGCCGCAGGACAGGGCGCGGGTGCCCCCGCGGATGCCCACGATGAGGGGGCAGCGCCGGCGCTCCAGGTGCCGGTTGGGCACGACGCTGATGGGCTCTGTGGGGACACGGGGCTGGGTGGGGGCCCTCGAGGGGGGTCACCCTCCCCACGGACGACACCCACCTTCCTGGGTGGCGTTGGCACCCTGCAGGCTGGTGGCCACCAGCTGCCCGTCCTGCAGGCACAGCCCCTTCTGCTCCGTGTCCCGCAGCACGTAGTGGTATGGCTGGGCCGGGGGGCGCGAGGCCGCCGAGGCCACCATCGTCACTTTTGGGGACACGGGGACATGTGAGGACACAGGGACGGGACACAGGGATGTGGGGATGAGGGACACGGTGGGGACGGACACGTGGGGGCATGGGGACATGGGGACGTGGGCACATCACAGGGACGTGGGGATGGGGCCCACGGGTGATGGGCAGGTGAGACATGGGGAACATGGGGTGTCTTGGGCACATGGAGACGTGGGGACATGACAAGGATGTGAGGATGGGGGACACGGGGACATGGGGATTGGAGACACGAGTGTGACAGACGTGGGGAGTGGGAAAGAGGCACATGGACACATGGGCATGAGGGGGCACATGGGCACATGGGTGCACGGGGACAAGTGGGCACCACAGGGATGTGGGGATGGGGTACATGGGAATTTGGGGGCAGGGATGGACACAGGGACACCTGGGGACACAGGGGACCCATGGGGCACCCAGCAGGCACTGCCTCTACCTTTCCCCAGGAAGTCCTCGAACAGGGCCTCCATGTCGGGGTCGACGACAGACTCGGCCACATTCCCGGGCCCCGTCAGGACTCCCAGGGGGTGGGACCGCTTGGGGGTTCCCCGGGGACCCCGGGCCCCTCTGCACCGGGGAGGGGGGAGATAGAGGGGTGAAGATGGGTGTCACACAGGGTGACCCGACCCAGCTCCAAAGGGAGGGGCAGCCCCATCCCACTCTGTCCCCACTCACGTGACAGCAGGTCTGGACACACGGGACATGGCTGGGCCTGGAGGGAGAGGGGGACACGGCTGACACGGGGGACACAGGTGGAGGACACCCCTGCCACCCACCTCTGTCCCCTGCTGCCAGCCCCGGCCATCAGGAGCATCCAGAGTGAACGCCCTGGGAATCCTTCCGGGGCAGGACCTGGCTTGTCCCTGTCCCTGTCCCCAGCCCTGAGAATTGTTCCCAGGCAGGACCTGGCCTGCCCCTGTCCCCGTTCCCAGGTACCTGTGACTCTGGCAGCTCCCGAGGTCCAGTCCTGTCTCTGTCTGGGCTCTGTCCCCTGGGGGTGGTGGTGGCTTTATAGGGACGGGCAGGGCGGGGGGCAGAGCCCGCCCTGCTGATTGTAGGGCAGTGCCAAGCTGGCATGGGGAAATGCCACCTGGGCCCCTTGTCCCCATTATCCACTGTGCTGCCCATGGTCACCGTGGCAGGGATGTCCCCTGTGCCATGTCCCCCCCCACCAGCCCTGTCCCCACAGTGTGCCCTGTCCCACAGGTACTGGTGCGTCCCCAGTGCCCTGTCAGCATTTTCCCATGTGCCTTGTCCCCATGGTGCCTGTGAGCCCTGTCCCCAAACTCCCACGTGCCCTGTCCCCACAGGCACCTGTGTCCCATCCCCATGGTCCTGTGCCCCCAGTCCCTGTGGCCCCACGATCTCTGTTCTCGCGGTGTCTCTGTGCCCCATTCCCACAGCCCCGCATGTCCCATCCCCCTTTTCCTGAGTGCCCTGTCCCTGCTGTGCCCCCTGTCCTTGGGTCCCACATGTCCATGTGCCCCATCCCCGTGATACCTGTCGCCATGTTTGTGTCCCCCCTGTCCCCATGGTTCCACAAGCCCTGTCCCCATGGTGTCCTGTCCCCAAGATCCCATGTGCCCTGTACCCATGTGCCCCGTCCCCACAGCCCTGCGTGTCCCGGTGTCCCCTGGTCCCACATCCCCCACGTCCCCGCGGGGTCCCTGTGCCCCATTCCCACATGTGCCGTGTCCCCGAGACCCCTCCCCGCGGTGCCAGGCCGGGTGTGCCGGGCGGGAAGCGTCGTTTCCCCGGCGGGATCCGGGAAGGGGCGGCCCCGAAGGTGCCCGGCCCGGGGCAGCCCCGGCTGCGTCACCCCGGGCTGGGGACGCGTCGCTCCCGTCCCCACGGGCCGGTGGCGCAACCCGGGACACCCCGCGGGTGACGCAGCCACCGCCGCCCCCCCGTGCCCTGTCCCCGGTGCCACCCACGCCACGGGCACCGCGCTGGCCTGAGCATCTTTATTGCCTCAGCGGCGCAGGGGGGAGGACGGCGCTGTCCCCGCGGGGATGGCACTGTCGGAGGTGGTGGAGCGTGGTGGCACCAGCCCGGGGGTGAGGATGTCACCGTCCCCATGGGGCTGGCACCATGCCCAGGCGAGGATGCCACTCTCCTGGGGAGGATGCCACCCTTCCGAAGGGGATGGCACCATCCGGGGGGGATGGCACCTACCCTGGAGTGAGGATGTCACTTTCCCCAGTGGAATGTCACCTTCGCCAGGGGGCTGGCACCATCCTCGGTGAGGATGTCACCAACCTGGGTGGGGATGTCACCCTCCCCAAGGGGCTGGCACTATCCTGGGGGAGGTGCCACTGTCCCCAGGCTGAGGACGTCCCTGTTCCCAGTTGGGAGTGTCCCCATGGCTGTGCCAGGGGGGCTCAGCAGAGCTGGAAGTAGAAGTCGAGCAGGTGGGTGGCATCATGGCTGCGGGACAGCGCCAGGGGCTGGTGGCCCCGGGCAGAGGTGCAGAGGAACCAGCCGGGGTTGGCAGCGGACTCGAAGCGCCACAGCCCGTCCTTGTAGGAGCGGAAGAAGGTGAAGGCGGCCGAGGCCTCCCCGGTGTGGGGCAGCTCCCGGATGTCCACGGCCTGCGGGGACAGGGGGGTCACCCACGGCCTGAGGGGCAGCACGGCAGGGCTGGCACCCACGGCCAGCAGGGGACACGGGCACTGTGCCACCGGGGGCTGCGGTGGCAACATCCCCACGATGTCCCATCCCCACAGTCCTTGTGTCCCCACCCCACACTGTGCCACCCCTGAGGTCCCTGGGTCCCCATCCCTGCAGTCCCCATGTCTCCACCCTTGTGGTCTCCCCATCCCCATGGCATCCCCTTGGCATCCCTGTCCCACAGTGTCCCCATCCCATAGTGTCGCCATCCATTTGGTGTCCCCTCAGTGTCCCCATGCCCCTGTCCCCGTGTCTGTCCCACCTGCAGCTGCAGTGCCGGGGTGGTGCTGTTTTTGGGGGGGCTGGCGAGGCAGCGGGTGCCGTTGCGGATGCCCAGGATGACGGGGAGCCGGGTGGGCTCGAAGGCACGATTGGGCACCCAGAACACCTTCTCTGGGGGGGTCACACAGCCGGGGGGCCATCAGGATTAGGGTCAGGGTCCCTCACCACCCCACGTCCCCCCCGTGCCCCCTCATCACCTTCCAGGGCGGCGTTGGCCCCTTGCAGGTGCCCGGCCAGCAGTTGGTCATCCCGCAGGTACAGCGACTTCTGGTTCACATCCCAGAGCCTGGGGGGGCACAGACAGCGGTGCCACCCTCTGCCACCCCTCAGGGTCCCCTAGGGGTGCCCCCCGCCCTCCTTACCGGTACTGGAACACCTTGGTCTGCAGGGTGGGTGCCTGGCAGGGGGAGAAGCCTTCAGCCTCTGCGCAGAGGAGGAGGAAGAGGGAGAGGGTGAGGGCGCTGGCCATGGTGCTCCGGAGCCGCCCTGGCACCCTCTGGCACCCCAACACCGGCCCAGCACCCCCGCCCTTATAACCCCCTCGAAGTGCCAGTCCTGCGGGGGTGGGGGGCTCCCAGTGGCGTAACAACCACCACGGTTCCGCTTCCCCTCCCGGCCCGCCGAGCCCTGCCGGGGGTCCCCGCTCTCACCCGCGGAACCCCCCACCCTACTCATGCTGCGGGACCGCGAGAGGGAGGAAGGAAGGAAGGAAGGAGGGTGGCGGTGGTGTTGCCACACTGCTGGGGAGGGAGGTGGGGCCCGCCCCTGCCCAGCGCTCGGCACCTCGGGGGGGTGACACCCGAGGTGAAACATTGAGGGGGGCGACACGGGGACATGACAGGGGGTCAGTGCGACCCCCGACTGGCCGCAGCGGGTCTCGAACCCACAGTCTCCCCAGCGAGGGAGCGGCGCCCTCCCTGTTGCGCCACCGCGAGGGGGCGTCGTACGCATGCGCAGTTAGGAAGGCGGGAGGCCCACAGGAGCGGCGTGGGCAGCGCTGAGTGGCCCAGGGCGGGTAGCGCATGTGCAGAGAGCGAGGTGAAGCCTCCATGCACGGGCAGGGCGGTAAGGGCGCGATATGCGCTTGCGGAATGCGGGATGTGAAGCCCCGGCGCAGGCGCAGGGCGCTAAGTGCGGGAGAAGCGCATGCGTAGCGTGCGCGGTGAGGCGGCAGCTCATGCGCAGAGCGCCCCCGCGGGCGGCAGCGGCAGGGCCATGGCGGCGCTGAGGGCGCTGAGCGCGGCGGAGGCCGCACTGCTGCTGCTGCTCCTCGGCTGCGGCGCACACGGGCTTTACTTCCACATCGGAGAGACAGAGAAGCGCTGCTTCATCGAGGAGATCCCCGACGAGACCATGGTCATCGGTGCGAGGGGAGGGGGCACGGCAGGGACCATTGTGGCGGGGGGGAGAGACCACCGGAGACTTGGGGGGTAACGGGAAGAACCACTGCGGATTGGGGGTAATGGGAAGGACCGTTGGGTACTGTGGAGGGGGTGAGACCACCGGGGTCTGGGGGAGGGACAGGAGGGACCACTCCGTACGGGAGGGGGCGAGGAGACCACTGGGGACCGGGAGGGGCCACCAGGTGCTTTTTGGGGATGGGAGAGACCACTGGGATCTGGGAGGGATCACCAGGGATGTCACGGGAGCGACCCCCGGGCACTGGGGGGGGGCAACATTGGAGACCACCGGGGTGGGGGGGAGGACGATGGGAGGGACTGAGAAACCCCCCAGGTGCGATGGGGAAGGGCAGGAGGAACCCTTGGGAAGGGGGATGGAGGGGCCGGGCTGTGGGCACTGGGATGGGAGTTGGGCCCTCCCCGACCCCGTGTCCCCCCTGTTCCCAGGGAACTACCGGACACAGCTGTGGGACAAACAGTCCGAGTCGTTCCTGCCCTCCACTCCCGGGCTGGGCATGCACGTGGAGGTCAAGGACCCCGACGGAAAGGTGGGCACCTCCAGGACAGGGCAGTGGCCCTGTCTTGTTGCCCTGGAGTGGGTGACAGTGGCCCTGTCCCAGTGTCCCAGGGTGTGACAGTGGCCCTTTCCCAGTCCTGGGGGTGTAACACGCCCCCCATGTCCCCAGGTGGTGCTGTCCCTGTGGTGTCACAGTGTCTCTGTGGGTCCCTGGGCTGTGTGTGACACTGTCCCTGTCCCAGGTGGTGCTGTCCCGCCAGTACGGCTCCGAGGGTCGCTTCACCTTCACATCCCACACGCCGGGGGAGCACCAGATCTGCCTGCACTCCAACTCCACCCGCATGGCCCTGTTCGCTGGGGGCAAACTGGTACTGCTGGGGCGAACTGGGAACACAGGGGAGGGGTTCCCAACCCTAGGGGGGATCTCTGGCACCCTGTGCCACCCCCTGAGCCTCCCCTGACCCCTTCTGTGCCTGCAGCGGGTACACCTGGACATCCAGGTGGGTGAACACACCAACAACTACCCCGAGATCGCGGCCAAGGACAAGCTGACGGAGCTGCAGCTCCGGGCACGGCAGCTCCTGGACCAGGTGGAGCAGATCCAGAAGGAGCAGAACTACCAGAGGGTGAGCAGCGGGTCCTGCAGGGTCGGTTTGGGGGGATCACCCAGTTTCCCCCCCTCTCTGACCCCCTTTCCCCATTTTTGGGGCAGTACCGGGAGGAGCGGTTCCGCATGACGAGCGAGAGCACCAACCAGAGGGTGCTCTGGTGGTCCATCGCCCAGACCATCATCCTCATCCTCACCGGCATCTGGCAGATGAGGCACCTCAAGAGCTTCT
>NW_016690377.1:157017-164480 GCF_001604755.1 Lepidothrix coronata
TCCTGGTGCTTTTTTGGACTGAGGAGGGAATCTGGTGCTGCAGGAAGCCAGGGTGGGGGTTCAGCCATCCAGCTACCTTTCTACAGTGCGTTTTCCCCCTCCCGGGGAATGAATCCCCCCAAAAAAGACCCCTGGGACAGGGGGGGACGAGGTTTCAGGGGCGCCTCCAGCCTCGAGCATTCCTCCACCGCCAGGGGGCGCTGCGGCACCTGCCTCCTCGGCGGCGCTCTGTGCACACAACCGGAAGTGTCTGTGGGCGGGGCGGCCAAGATGGCGGCGGACACGGCGGCGTCGGGCTTCGAGCACATGGGGCTGGACCCGCGGCTGCTGAGGGTGGGGGGCACGGAGGGGGAAACAGGGGCCTTCGGGACACGGGGAGGGGGCTCGGCCCCACGGGAGGGGTCCACGGGGAGCGAGGAGACGCCTTGAGGGGGCTGAGAGGGTTTTGGAGTCCCTGGGGACCCCACCATGGGGAGAGGGTGTCTTGGGGGGGCACTGGGGACCCCGGGTTTGGGGGGGATGTCTGTAGGACAGAGTGGGACAGTGAGGACCCCCGTTTTGAGGAGGGGGTGTCTGTGGGCCCTGGGGGGCACTGGTGACCCCACCGTGGGGAGGGCGTATCTGGGGGGGGGTTCTGTGTCCCCCACCATGGGCAGGGGCTGTCCTAGTCCCTGTGGTGACCCCGGTGCCCCCCCAGGCTGTGGCAGAGCTGGGCTGGGCAACTCCCACGGCCATCCAGGCCCAGGCCATCCCCCTGGCATTGGAGGGCAGGGACCTGCTGGCACGGGCCAGGACGGGCTCCGGGAAAACAGGAGCCTACGGGCTGCCCCTGCTGCACAAACTGCTCAGCATCAAAGAGGTGAGGGCATGGGGGGCACGGGGGATGGGGGGGTATTGGGCATCCTGGCAGTGGGGTCATGGGGGCACCTTGGGGTGTTGGGTGGTGGGGGGCACCATGGGGCATCCAGGACATGGTGGGCTCTGTGGGGCACAGGGGTGTCCTTGGGGTCCCTGTCCCCCCCGGTGTCAGTGCTGGTGCCCACAGGCTGTGTGGGCACTGGTGCCCTCGGGGAGTGCAGAGCCAGGCTCCATGGCACATGGGGGGATCCCTGTGTCCCCCAGTGACAGCCCCTGTCCCCCAGGCGTCCCCAGCGCTGCCCCAGGCCGTCCGTGCCCTGGTGCTGGTGCCCTCGGCAGAGCTGGGCCGGCAGGTCGGGCACACCCTGCGCCAGCTCTCGGCCTTCTGTGCCCGCCGGCTGCGTGTGGTGGACCTGTGCTCACAGAGCGACCCTGCTGCCCAGAGGTGAGGGACCCCCTGTGTGCCTCCCTCTGCCCCCTGACCCTCCCTGTGCCCCCTGAGCCCCTCAGCCCTCCCTTACCTCGTGTGTGTGCCAGGCCCGTGCTGATGGAGCAGCCTGATGTCGTGGTGGGCACCCCGGGGCGGGTCCTGGCCCACCTGGGCGGGCACAGCCTGAGCCTGCGGCACTCGCTGGAGCTGCTGGTGCTGGATGAGGCCGATCTGCTGCTGTCCTTTGGGTTTGGGGATGACATCAAGGCCCTCCTCTGGTGAGGGGGCACAGGGGGGTGTGGGGGACATGGACAGGGCACACGGGGGTGGGGAAGGGGGTACTGGGACCACTGCTGGGGGTGGAGGGCATGGAGGGCAGTGCCAGGGGTTTGGGGGCACTGAGGGTTTGGGGGGCACTGGTGGGGTAGAGGGCCACAGGGAGCACTGATGGGGGCGTGGGGGGCAGGGGATGGGAGCATGAGGGGGCTCTGCTGGGGGCACTACCAGGGCTGGGGGAGGCAGCAGGGCTGGAAGGGGTGGAAGGCACAGCCAGGGGGTTGGGAGACACTGTTGGGGGTGGAGGTTGGGGGGGGGCACAGCCCAGGAGTTTGGGGGGCACTGAAAGTTATGGGGGCACCACCTTGGGTTTGGAGGGCACTG
Organism: Lepidothrix coronata; assembly: GCF_001604755.1. NCBI lineage: Eukaryota > Metazoa > Chordata > Aves > Passeriformes > Pipridae > Lepidothrix > Lepidothrix coronata. The sequence goes on from NW_016690377.1 coordinate 158,966, forward strand.
CTGGGGTTTGGGGGACATTGTTAAAGCAGGGAGACTTGGGGGCACAGCGAGTTTGGGGGGCATTGCCAGGGCTGGGGGGTACAGGGGGGCTCAAGGGGGGCAGCAGAGCATCACCAGGCCTGGTGCCAGGGGGCCTGGGGGGCACTGAGCCCCCTGTTCCCCTCAGCCACCTGCCCAAGATCTACCAGGCCCTGCTGGTGTCGGCCACGTTCAACCCCGAGCTGGAGGCGCTGCAGGAGCTTGTGCTGCACAACCCTGTGAGGAATGAGGGGCTGGGAGGGGTTTGGGGCATCCAGGGGGAGGTTTGGGGGCTCTGAGGGAGGTTTGCGGGATCCAAGGAGGATCCAGAGCGGGCACAAAGATGGGAAAACACTGGGATTTGGGAACACCACCCCCCAGGAGCAGATTTAGAAGACACAAGGAGCCCAGAGGACCCTGTGGGTGCCACAGCCCCCCCGTTTTTCCCCGTTCTCCCCCGTCCCAGGTGCTGGTGCTGCCCCCGGAGCCGCGGCTGCCGGGCCATTCCCAGCTGCAGCAGTTCCAGGTGCGCTGTGGGACGGAGGAGGACAAGTTCCTGGTGCTCGTGGCGCTGCTGCAGCTGCGGCTGCTGCGGGGCCGGGCCCTGCTCTTCGTGGGCAGCCTGGCCAGGGCCTTCCGCCTCAAGCTCTTCCTCGAGCAGTTCGGCATCCCCGCCTGCACCCTCAACTCTGAGCTGCCCGCGGCCTCCCGGTATGCCAGGGGCGCTGGGGGGGCCCTGGGGTGTCCCTGGGGTCACAGGGGTGTCTCTGGGGTCACAGGGATGTCTCTGAGGTGGTGACAGGGGTGTCTGTGAAGGGTCTCAGTTTGGGATCCCCACCTGCACCCTCAGCTCTGAGCTGCACATGCTGTCCCCGTATTCCAGAGGGCGGGAAGGGGGCCTGGGTGGGGTGGGGTGTTCCTGGGACGGTGGGAAAGAGGGTGAAGGGGATAATGGGGTGCTCAGGGATGTTCACGAAGGAGATCAGTTTGGGATTCCCACTTGCTCCTGGTATTCCCAAGGGGATGGTGGGTGCCTGGATGGGGTGGGGTGTCCTTGAGGTGGGAAAGAGGGTAAAGAGGAGAACGGGGTGCTCACGGGGTCCTCGAAGGGCTCGGGGAGTGATGGGGCACCCAGAGAACACCTTGGCATGCCCCCTGAGCCCCTGGGGGGTCTCCCTGGGGACAAAGGGGGTGTCTCAGGTGAGTTGTGGAGTGCCAGGGGAAGTGCCGGGGGGGATAAGGACACCATGGGGGTCCCTGGGAGCTGGGTGGTCACGGGGGGGTTCCTGGGGACAAGGGAGTGTCCCTCGGGTGCCAGAGGAAAAGGTGGATTGAGGACACCCCGTGAGGAAGGACAGGAGTCCCTGGGGGTACCCAGGGGGTGTCACACGAAGGAGGGTGGGCACACTGAGGGTCTCCTCTGTCCCCAGGTGCCACGTCATCGCCCAGTTCAACCGTGGCCTCTACGACTTCATCGTGGCCACCGACGAGGAGGGGCCTGTGGAGACCCCCCAGCGCCAAGCACGGAAAGGGGGGACCCCGGGGTGAGCACGGGGGTTGGGGGATGTCACCAGGGACCCATTGGTGCCACCAGTGTCCTGTGGGTGGCACCAGTAACGAGGGGGTGACACCAGGGACCTGGGAGTGCAACCAGTGCCCTGAAGATGCCACCAGGGAGCCACTGGTGCCACCAGTATCACATGGGTGACACCAGTGTCCTGTGGGCATCACCAGGGACCTGGGTGGACACCAGTGTCCTGTTCCTGTGCAAATGTGTCCCCCTTGGGGGGCTCAGGGTGTCCCTGTGACTGTGGCCTCACCGTGCCCAGGGTGTCCTTGTGCCCACGGGATCCCCTTTTCCAGCCTCCCTGTCCCCATATCCCAGAGGCCCACTTGCTCTGGGTGTCCCTCCTGAGCCCCCCCAACCCCTGGTGTCCCTGTGTCCCCCCAGGAAGGGGAAGGGGAAGGCCAAAGACAAGGGGAAGGCCAAGGACAAGGGGAAGGCCAAGGCCCAGGACCCCGAGTATGGGGTTGCGCGGGGCATCGACTTCCAGAACGTCTCGGCCGTCATCAACTTCGACGTCCCCCCCACAGTCGAGTCCTACATCCACCGCGTGGGCAGGTCTGTGTGGGCACTGGGGGGACCCCAGGGGTGCCAGGCTGGCCGTGGTCCCACCCTGTGTCCCCCCTGCACCCCCCAGGACAGCCCGTGGTGACAACCCTGGCACAGCACTGACCCTGGCGCTGCCTGAGGAGCACGAGGGGCTCACCCGCATCGAGGACGCGCTGGCAGGAGGTTTGGGGGTCCCTGTGCCACCTGGGGGGCTGGGGGACACTGGGGGACTGGGGTGATCCTCTGTGTCCCCTCAGAGAATGGGCAGTCCATGCTCCAGCCCTACAAGTTCTGCATGGAGGAGATCGAGTCGCTGCGCTACCGCTGCCGGGTACGGGGGGCACCGGCGGGGCTGGGGGGGACAGGGGGCTGCTGGTGGCACTGACGAGGTCCTGGCGACACCAGGGGGGTGTTGGTGGTACCAGGGGGGGTCCTGGTGACTCGGAGGGGGTGCCAGCGTGGGAGTGGCACCCTCTGACCCCACTGTGCCCCCCCAAAGGATGCCATGCGCTCGGTGACCAAGCAGGCGGTGAAGGAGGCGCGGCTGCGCGAGATCAGGGACGAGCTGCTCAACTCCGAGAAGCTCAAGGTGACCCCGGGGGGCTCGGGGAGGGGGTTTGGGGGTCCCTGGGGGGGCACAGGGGATCCCTGGGCGGTGCCAACTTCCCCCCCCCGTTGTCCACGGCCAGGCCTATTTCGAGGACAACCCCCGGGACCTGCACGTGCTGCGCCACGACAAGCCCCTGCACCCGGCCATCGTGAAACCTCACCTGAGGAACGTGCCAGACTACCTGGGTACGGGGGAACGGGCAAAAACGGGGCACAACAGGGGCATGGGGGGAGAAACGGGCAAAAATGGGGGGGGTTGGGGGGAAAATGGGGCAGAAGGGGGTGATTTGGGGGGCAGGACTAACCCCCAGTGCCCCCCCTCAGTGCCCCCCAGCCTCCGGGGCATTGCCAGGCCTGGCCCCAGGAAACGAAAGGGTCCCCGAGTGCTCCGAGGGCCCAGTGCCCACAGGGGGAAACCTGCTGTGAGTGACCCCCAAACCCCCTCCCTGAGACCCCCAAATCCTCCCCACATCCTCTCCCTGAGACCCCAAACGTCCCCAAACACCCCTAAATCCCCTGCACAGACCCCCAAATCCCCCTCAGTCCCCAGAATTCCCCCTGAAGCCCAAATTACCCCGTAGACCCCCAAATCCTTCCCTGCAAAGCCAAAACACCCCCAAATCACCTCCACTCCCCTAAATCTCCCCTGAGCCCCCAACACCCCCAAATCCCCCCTTGCTCCCTGAAATCCCCCCAAATCTCCCCGCTGCACCCTCAAATGCCTCCCCACTCCCTCAGCTCCCTCCCCTGAACCCCAAAATGCCCCCAAACACCCCCAAATATCCGCCCTGAGCCCCCTGCAGATCCCCTCCCTGCTCTTCTTTTCCAGCCCCGTGGCACTGGGAACCCTCTGCAGAGCTTCAAGTTCTCCCGACGTGGTGCCAAGGGCCGGGCTGTGCCCACCCCCTGACCCCCCCGTGCCCCTCCGGGGGCCTGGGGGCTGTTGTGTGCCCAATAAAGGTGCCAGGGGGCTGGTTTTGGGGTGTTGTGTGTGTGGGTGTGGTGCCCGCCCTGCGTGACGTGACGGGGACAGGGCTGGGCTGGTGATGCAGGTGTGGGACCCGGGCAAAGGTGCCAGAGCGGGACCACCCCTCTTATCACCGCCCAGGGCCATAAAGGGGGGGGCAGGGACACCCTGGGGGGTGGCACCGATGGGTTCAGGGGCTCAGAGCCCCTCAGGCACCCCAAGGGAACGCTGTGGCGGGATGGCACCGGGCTGGGGTGGCCCAGCCCTGCCCGTCAGTGCCCGCCCAGACAGTTATCGTGACCCAGACACTTATCAGGGTTCCAGGCACTTTATCAGGGTTCCAGGACCTTATCGGAGTCCAAGGCTCTGGACCCTTCCCTGGCACTGGGCACAGGGCACTGGGATGTCACACCCCTGCCCACAGGGATGGCACTGGGATGGCACTGGGATGGCACCCACCAAACCACTGGGATGGCACCTACCTCTTCCCCAGGATGGCACTGGGATGTCACCCACCCACCCCCCGGGATGGAACTGGGGTGTCACACACCTGTCCACGGGGATGGCACCAGCATGGCACCCACCTGTTGATCAGGATAGCACTGGGATGTCACCCACCCACCCCCCGGGATGGTGCTGAAATGTCACCCACCCACCCCCTGGCATGACACCAGAGTGTCACCCACCTGCCCCGGGATGGCACCAGAGTGTCACCCACCTGCCCCGGGATGGCACCGGCACCAGCACATCCCTGGCCACAGAGTGGGGAGCACAGGGGGGTTTCCCTGCAGGACACACCTGTGGCAACCCCCTGGCACTGCCACAACACCCAGGGGTGACCCCACACTGTCCCTCCCTCCCCCCACTCCCGTGTGCCCCTGCAGCGCTCCCGAATCCCCCGGTTTGTGCCCCAGTGGCCCATTTCTGTGCCCAGGTCCCCTGTTGTGCCGGTTCAGGTTTCCCAGGAAGCGACTCCGGCCCCGCCCCGGGATCAATCGATCGATCTTCGTTAATGATCCCCCGGGTTAATGATCCCCCATTTACAGCCCTGACCGGGGCTGATTGGCCTTGTGGCTATCAGACCAGCAGGGCCCTGCCAAGGCAGTGCCTGCCCCGGGGGTGCCACCCACATAAAAGGGGCTGGGCGGTGTCGGGGACACCCCTCTGCCACCATGGCGGGGTCCCTGGCGCTACCCAGCGCCCTCCTGGCAGCACTGCTGGCACTGGTAGGAGCTGGGGTGGCACTGGGGGGACACGGGCACTCTGAGGGGGAGGGGTGGGGTTTGGGGGACTGGGGATAGCAGAGTAGGGGGACACTGGTGTGGCGCCCATTGGGTGACACTTGGGGGGCTGGGGGTGGCAGAGTGGGGGGGTGATGGTACAATGCCCATTGGGTGCCTGTTGGGTGCCCCTTGGGGGGCTGAGGGTGGCAGAGCCAGGGAACCCCATTCTGGTACCCATTTGGTGACATTTAGAGGGGCTGGGCGTGGCAGAGTAGGGGGACACTGGCGTGGTGCCCATTGGGTGAAGTTTGGAGGGTCTTGGGGTGGCAGAGCTGGGAGGACACTGGTGTGGCACCCACTGGGTGCCTGTTGGGTGACAATGGTGGGGCTGAGGGTGGCAGAGCAGGGGAGAAACCATTGTGGTACCCTTTGGGTAGTGATTTGAGGGCCTAGCAGTGACAGACTGGGGGACACACCTCTGCAGTGCCCACCAGATGCCCACTGGGTACCATTTGGATGCTGACAGTGCCATCCCCCTCCCCAAACCCCTTCCCGCCTCCCCCTCCACCCCCCCAGGCCTCCCCA
>NW_016690377.1:165384-175153 GCF_001604755.1 Lepidothrix coronata
TTCTCCTCGTGCCAAGGGGTGCGGCTCCCGTCCACCGGCGGCTTCGCCATCGCCACCATGTGCGGGCGCTACGGTGCCCAGCTCTGCACCCCCCAGCGCTGGCTGGACTTCCAGGGCGACAAGAACAACGGGCTGGCGCCGCTGCAGATCAACTTCCAGCTGGTGCCCAACGGCACCGAGCCGGGCGATGCCATCGAGCCGCTGGACGCGCGGGTCTGGAGCTGCAGCGAGGCGCCGAGTGAGGATGAAGAGCCCTGTTCATGCCAGGACTGTGCCAAGTCCTGCCCGCCCGTGGTGGCCCCCACAGACTCGTCGCCCCCGTTCCGGCTGGGCAAGGCCGACGGCGTCCTGGTGCTCTGTGTCCTGCTCTTCGCCTTCTTTGCCATGGTGTTCCTCGTGGCCCTGCTGTGCCAGCGGCGCTCCAAGGGGCTCACGGTGCCACAGGCGGTGCCCACTGCCCGCGGGTGCTCGGCACGGGCAAGCGATGTCAGTCACCAGGCCCTGGCACGGGCGTTCCGCTGGTGGGGGACACTGGTGGCCTCGAGGCCCCTGGTGGTGCTGGCGGTGGCCGTGGTGGTGGCTGGGGGACTCTCGGCCGGGATGGTGACCCTCCGGCTCACCACAGACCCCGTGGAGCTCTGGTCGGCACCGGGCAGCCGTGCCAGGCAGGAGAAGGCCTTCCACGACCAGCACTTCGGGCCCTTCCTGCGCACCAACCAGATCATTGTGACAGCGCCGGGCAGGGCCGGGGCTCTCTACAACTCCGTGATCTTGGGGGCCAAGAACTTCAGTGGGGTCCTGGCCCAGGACGTGCTGCAGGCACTGCTGGAGCTGCAGGAGCAGCTGGCGGGCATCGAAGCCTGGGCACCGCAGGCGGGCAGGAACGTGACGCTCAGGGACGTGTGTTATGCCCCCCTGAACCCCACAGAGCCCACCCTGGGCGACTGCTGTGTCAACAGCGTCACCCAGTACTTCCAGAACAACCGCTCCCACCTGGCACTCACCGCCCTGCAGGAGGACGGCAAAGAGACGGGCACTGTGGACTGGCACGACCACCTCATCTACTGCGTCAGGTGGGTGCTGCGCCTCGGGGGGCACAGGGGGTGTCCCTGGGGGGATGGCTGGGAGGGTCTCTATGGGGTGCCCACTATGGCACAGTGCCCATGGGGAGCCCAGTAGAGTCTGGGGTGATGTCCATGAGACCCTGGCCATGGGATGGTATCGGTGGTGTGGGACTGGGGTGATACCTGTGGAGCTGGAGGGTTCTCCATGGGGTGCCCAGCATGGCACAGTGTCTGTGGGGTGCCAGGCTGTGTGGTTGGGGTGCCATTTCTGAGTCCCTCAGCACTGGCACCCAGTGGCACCCCTCAGTCTGGCACCCACCTGCCCACAGGGTGCCAGGCTGTGGGGTTGGGGTTCTCTCTGGGTCCCCCCTCGCAGCTGGGTCCAGGTGGGCTCAGGGCGGTGATGGGTGCCCCCGCTGACCCCCTGGCACCCTGTCCCCACCAGCTCCCCGCTCTCCTTCAAGGACATCACAGCGCTGGAGCTGAGCTGTATGGCCGAGTATGGCGGGCCCGTGTTCCCATACATCGCCTTCGGGGGATACCAGGGTACAGGGGCACGGAGGACAGGGGGGCACAGGGACCTGGGGAGGTGGAGGGCTCTGTGGGGCAGGGGGGACCTGTGGGCACGGGGACACCTGGGGGACGGGGGACCTGTGGGCAATGGGGGTCTCTGTGGGACATGGGGACACCTTGGGGGGACAGATGTCTGTCTCTATGGGGTGTGGGGGACCTGTGGGCAATGAGGACACCTCGGGGACAGGGGTCCTCATAGGGCATGGGGGGCACCTGTAGGGCAGGGGGCACAGGGACACTTTGGGGGGACAGGGGGCTCCATGGGGCAGGGGGGGACCTGTGAGGTGTCCCTGCCGTGTCCCCCCTGTGTCCCTCCATGTCCCCCATGTCCCTGTGTCCCCAGACTCAGAGTACACGGAGGCCGAGGCTCTGATCATCACGTACTCCCTGAACAACTTCCCCCGCGGTGACCCCCGGCTCGAGTGGGTTCTGAGCTGGGAGAGCAAGTTCCTCGAGGTGGTTCAGGATTTCCAGCGCTCGCAGGGCCCCAACCTGTCGGTCGCGTTCATGGCCGAGGTCAGACCCCTCCCGGTGTCCCCTGTGTCCCCTCTGCGTCCTCTCTGTGTCCCTGTGCCCCCAGTGCCCCCATACCCCCCCATGTCCCCCATGTCCCTGTGCCCGTGGTTTCCCCCGTGTCTTTGTGCCCACCCCACATCCCGTGTTCCCATTATCAGGGTGGGATGGGGGGTCCCCGGCGTGCCCGGTGTCCCCTCCGCTGTCCGTGCCCCTCATTCCCCCTCCCCTGTCGGTGCCCCCCCAGCGCTCCCTGGAGGACGAGATCAACCGCACGAGCGGGGAGGACCTGCCGGTGTTCGCGCTCAGTTACCTGCTCGTGTTCGCCTACATCGCGCTGGCCCTGGGCGAGTACACGGCCTGGAGCCGCGTGCTGGTGCGCCCGGGGGTCTGAGGGGGGTGTCCGGGGAGTCCGGGGGTCCCAGGGGCGTCCCGGGGGGGGGGTTCTGGGAGGTTCGGGGGGTCCCAGGGGTCCCAGGGGGGTCCTGGTGGAACCGGGGGATCCCAGGTGGTGTGCAAGTGGGTCCGGAGTGGTCCCGTGGGGTGTCCAGGGGTCCCAAGGGAGTCCTGGGGGATCCGGGGGGGTCCCGGGGGGTGTCCAGGGGTTCTGGGAGGTCCCAATGGGATCTGGGTGGGGTTCTAGGGGAGCTGGGGGTGCTGAGTGCAGGTGTCACAGGTGGAGTCGAAGGTGACGCTGGCAGTGGGGGGCATCGCCGTGGTCCTGGGGGCCGTGTTTGCCTCCATGGGGTTCCTGGCGCTGCTGGGGATGCCCTCGTCCCTCATCATCCTCGAGGTCGTGCCCTTCCTCGTGCTCGCTGTGGGTGCTGACAACATCTTCATCTTCGTGCAGGAGTTCCAGGTCTGGGATGGGGGGGCACCGAGGGCAGGGGGGGCACGGGGGCACTTTGGGGATTCTCATGGGGAATGTGGCCCTGGGGGGGCACCTGAGGGTCCCCATGGGGCAGGGTGGGGAGGGAGGCGCCCATGGGGCACAGCAGCCTGTGGCAGCCCCAAGGCCGGGCGGTGGGTGCTCAACGGGGCTCCCCGGGGGGGGGGTAACTTTGGGATTCTCCCCCAGGGTGGGGGTGGTCCATAGGGTCCCCTCTGACCACCCCTGCCAGCAGCAGTCGCAGCGGGAGCCGGGCGAGACGCGGGAGCAGCACCTGGGGCGGGTGCTGGCGGAGGTGGCACCCAGCATGTTGCTGTGCAGCATCTCCGAGGCCATCTGCTTCCTCCTGGGTGAGCTCGGGGGGCACCGGGGGCACCAGGGGGGCACAGGGACACGGGGGTGGACCAGAGGCACAGGGACATGTAGGGGACACAGGAGGGCAGCGGGGGCACAGGGACATGGGGGTGCACAGGGTGGGCACAGGGACACTGGGAAATGGTGGGGAGCAACAGGAGCACGGGGGGGGCACAGTGACATGGGGGCATGGAGGGACCTTTGGGGTGCACGGGGTACAGGGGGGCACTGTGGGAGCACGGGACCACGGCACAGGAGCTGGGCACGGTGGGCACAGGGGGACAGGGCAGTGCAGGGGGCTGGCACAGCGCTCGCTGGCGTGGGGGCTGCGGGGTGTGGGGTGCCCGCTGAGCTCGGGGTCCCGCAGGTGCCCTCTCGTCCATGCCCGCCGTGCAAACCTTCGCCCTCACGGCCGCCGTCGCCATCGCCTTCGACTTCCTGCTCCAGATGTCGGGGTTCGTGGCACTGGTGGCACTGGACGCCCGGCGGCAGGAGGTACCACCCGGGGGGCTCTGGGGGTGTGGGGAGGGCACAGAGGGTGAGCACAGGGTGGGCACAGGGTGGGCACAGGGTGGGCAGTGTGTGCCCGGGGTGGGCAGGGGGTCCCGTGCCAACCCCCCGTGTGCCCCCAGGCCGGGCGGTTTGACCTGTGCTGCTGCTGCGGGAAGGGCAGAGAGGGCCCGGCCGGGGAGGGGGCTCGGCTGCTGCGGCCCCTCCTGGAGCGCTACTACACCCCCTTCCTGCTGCACCCCCGCGTTCGGCCCTGCGTGGTGAGGGGGCACGGGGGGAGAGGGGGGGCTGGGAGAAGTGGGGGCTGGGGGGAATAGGGCGATGAGAGGGGAGTGGAGGGATGAGGGGAAAGGTGGGCATGGGAGGAATGGCGGGGGGGCCATGGGGGGCATTGGGGCACCAGGGGAATGGGGGTTTGTGGAGGCATCGGGGAGAATGGGGGGAATGGGGGGCATAGGGATTCTGGGGGGTCCTGGGAGGTGGGGAGGACATGGGGGGCTTGGGAGTGGGATGGGACGTGGGGGCTGGAGGGGACCAGGGGTCTTGGGAAGGAATTTGGGGGGCTGTGGGGTCCCAGAGGGAGCTGTGGGGTGTTAGAGGTCCTGGAGGTCCCTGACCAGGTGCCCCCCAGGTGCTGCTGTTCCTGTTCCTGGCCTGTGCTGGGCTGTTCCTGCTGTTCCAGGTGCCTGTGGGGCTGGACCAGGAGCTCGCCCTGCCCGAGGTGGGAGCGGGACCTCCAGGGGGTGGGGGGGGCACGGGGACAGAGGGGACATGAGGGGACAGCGGGGTCTATATGGGGACATCTTGGGGGGGTCGCCCCTATGAGGGGGCTTGGGGACACGTTGCGGGGTGACATGGCCCTATAGGGTGACACATGGGGGGGTGACATGGCCCTAGATGGTGACAGACGGAGATGGGGTGACCCTCTGGGCCCTGCAGGACCTGGGTGGGTGATGTGGCCCTAGATGGTAACACACGGAGATGGGGTGACTCTCGGGACCCCTCAGGACCCTGAGTGTGTTGCAGTGGGTGACAAGGCCCTGTAGGGTGACACATGGGGATGGTGGGACCCTTTGGGCCCTCCAGGCCCTGGTGGGTGCTGGGGGGTGCCCGTGCCCCCCAGGCTGACGGGGGTGCCCCCAGGACTCGTACATGCTGCAGTACTTCTCGGCACTGAACCAGTACCTGGCTGTGGGGGTGCCCACCTACTTCGTCACCACGGGCGGGTACGACTTCTCCTCTGCCAACGGCACCAACGCCATCTGCTCCAGCGCCGGCTGCGACTCCGATTCGCTCACCCAGACCATCCAACACGCCACCAACTTCCCCAATGTGTGGGTACACAGAGGGGGCACGGGGGGGCACAGGGGAGGGGTGACCAGCTCCTGCCAGCCCTGTGTGCCCCCTCCAGGTCCTACCTGGCCATCCCGGCCACCTCCTGGGTGGACGATTTCCTGGACTGGCTGAACCCCACGAGCCGCTGCTGCCGCATCCACCAGTTTGGGGAGCACAAGGGGGAGTTCTGCCCCTCCACCAGTAGTGAGTAGGGGCTGGGGGGCACGGGGTGGATGTGCCATCGTGGCCAGTGGGTGCCCACCATGGTGGTTCTTGGGTCTACATGCAGTGTCCACTGTGGTGGCAATTGGGAGGCCCTTGGGAGCACACTGGGTGCCCCCCACTGCTGACCCCCTGTGCCCACAGATAACCTGAGCTGTTTTGCGGGGCAGTGCCTGAAGACGCTCCGACGCCCCACGGCCGAGGAATTCCAGCGCTTCCTGCCCTGGTTCCTGCAGGACAGGCCCACCCTGCAGTGTGCCAAGGGGTACGTGGCACTGGGGGTCCCCTACCCAGACATGGCCATCAATGGGTAACCCCCCACCACCCACCCCTGGGTGCCCCCCTGGGTGCCCCCTGACCCCCGTCCCCCCCGCAGGGGCCTGGGCGCCTACGACACTTCGGTGAGCATGGACGAGAACGGCACCATCCTGGGTGAGTGCAGGGCTGGCGTGGGCCGGGGGGTGCCCAGTGGGCCCCCAGGGATGCCCCTGACCCCCCCACTCTGTGCCAGCCACCCGGTTCATGGCGTACCAGCGCCCGCTGCGCACCTCGCAGGAGTACACGGCGGCTCTGCGGGCAGCCCGTGCCCTGGGGGACACCCTGACCCGCACCCTGCGCAGGGTGCCCGGCACAGACCCCGACTTCAGCGTGTTCCCCTACACGTGAGTGCCCACCTGGGACCGGGGGGGGCATGGGAGGTGCAGGATGGGGAGGGGGGAGAGGGGCGAGGTGCTGGGGGGGCACTGCTGGCTGGTGTGGGGTCAGCAATGGGTGTCCAGTTCAGGAACGCCCAGTTAAGGGTGCCCAGGCCAGGGTGCAGAGCACGAGGTCCTGGGAGTGCCCCAGTGCCCTTCTTGGGAGTCACAAGTGGGTGCCCCAGTCAGGAGTCAGTGGGGGTCCCAACTTAAGGGGTGCCCAGTTAAAGGGTGCCCATTGTGGGCTGCTGTGGGTGCCCCAGCACTCGAACTGGGGATCACAAGTGTGTTCCCAGTTAAGGGGTGCTCCAGTTAGGGGTGCTCAGTTAAGGGCTGCCCATCCAGTGGTGCTGAGGGTGTCCTTGCTGGGGGTCACTGTGGGTGCCCAGTTAAGGGATGACCAGTTCAGGGGTGCCCAGGTCAGGGACAACATGGGCACTTCAGTGCCTCACTGGGGTTAACAGGGGTGCCCAGTTCAGGACTGGGGTTGCTGTGGGAAGCCCTGTTGGGGTCCCAGTGCCTGTGTCAGGGTTTCCAGTGCCCATGTCGGGGTGCGGGTGCCTGTGTTTGGGTACCCAGTGCCCATTTTGGGGTACCTGGTGCCCATTGTGGGTGCTTGGTGCCCTGTCACAGTGTCACATCATGGTGCCACCCCTGCAGGGTGACGTATGTGTACTACGAGCAGTACCTGACGGTGGTGGTCGAGGGGCTGGTGACACTGGCAATGTGCCTGGTGCCCACCTTCGCCGTGTCCTTCCTGCTGCTGGGCATGGACCTGCGCTCCAGCTGTGCCACCCTGGTCACCATCGCCATGATCCTGCTGGACACCGTGGGGTTCATGGCCCTCTGGGACGTGCCCTACAACGCCGTCGCCCTCATCAACCTCGTCGCGGTGCGGGCACGGGGACACAGGGACATAGGGCATGAGGGGTGGCACAGGGACATGGGTGGAATGGGGACATGGGACACACGGGGGGGCACAGGGACACTGGCAGTGTGGGGTGCCTTGGGGACCTGGCGCACACAGAGTGGCACAGGGGACAAGGGGCATGGGGAGAATAGACACAGGGATTTGGGAGGCAAGGGTGGCTTTGGGGGCACAGGGGGTGGCAGCAGGACCTGGGACACACCTGGGTGCCACAGGGACATGGGGCAGGTGGGCGGCACAGGGCCTTGGGGGCACAGGGGGTGGCAGCAGAGGGGGTGACATGTGGTGTCCCCACAGGCCGTGGGCATCTCGGTGGAGTTCGTGTCCCACATCACATGCGCCTTCGCCCGCAGTGCCCAGCCCACCAGGGTGGAACGAGCTGCCGAGGCCACCATCACCATGGGCAGCAAGGTGGGCACAGGTGACACTGTGGGCCCCCCAGTCCTGCCTGGGGGTGACACTGTGGGACCCCCAACCCTGCTGGGATTTGGGGGATGCCATGGCACCCCAAATCCTCCTGAGGGGCCAAAGGTGACACCACGGACCCCCCCCCCTCCCCTGCTGTGCCTGGGGGGCTCAGGGTGGCCTGGCCACCCTGTCCCTGATGGCATCCTTGCTGTGGCCACAGGTGGTGGCCGGGGTGGCCATGACCAACCTGCCCGGGGTGGTGGTCCTGGCCTTCGCCAAGGCCCAGCTCATCCAGATCTTCTTCTTCCGCCTCAACCTCATCATCACCCTCGTGGGGTTGGCACATGGCCTGGTCTTCCTGCCCGTGCTCCTCAGCTACATCGGTAAGGATCCCCTGGCCCCACCCCTGGGACAGTGCCCTGGCCCTGTGTGCCACCCCCGGGGCACAGGGACAGCCTGGCACCATCCCTGTTGTCCCCACAGGGCCCAGCCCGCAGGTGCCAGCAGGGGACACACCGGGGGACACACAGGGTGCAGGGCTGGGCTCTGGCACCACCTACTTCAAGGACAAGGACACGGACAAGCCCAGGAAGAGCTGAGCCCTCCTGGCCCCTCTCACTCCCCTCTTGCTCCCATTGCTGCTGCTGTTCTATTTAAACTGGTTTTCTCAGAGTCTGGACTGGTTTAACTGGGGTGGGTGGGGGCGTGCCTTGGCTCTGAAGTGTCGCACAGGGATGGGGACATGGGGATGGGGACATGGGGACAGGATGTGTGTGGCACAGGGGCACTGTGGGGACAGGGACATGGACTGTGGAGACAGGGACGTGTGAGGACAGGGACATGGGGGACACAGGAATGTGTGAGGCAGAGGGACACAATGGGGACATGGACATCATGGGGACAGGGACATGGGGGGCATGTGGCACCACTGAGATGGGACACACAGGGACAGGGTTCTCTGGGGCACGAGGGCACTGTGGGGACAGACCAAGTGACAGGCTGGCCGGGGCTGGGAGCTCCCTGTGCTGGTGGCACTGTCCCTGCCCATGCCAGGGGTGGCACTGGGGGTCCCAAGGTCCCTGCACCACAAACCACTCAGAGCCAGGTGTTTATTGCCGGGCACTACAGGTACTTGTAGACCACGCGGGCGGGCACCGTCTGCAGCTCCAGGCGCACGGGGCACTTGTAGAAGTGGCTCAGGAGGGTCTCGGTGTAGCCCACCAGGAAGTAGATCTTGCTGGGGGGCAGTGCCCGGCTAAGCAGGGCACAGATCACCAGCAGGTTCCCGCGGCGCTTCAGCACCACCTCGTCCGCCAGGAGCCCCGGGAAGGTGCCGTACATGAAGCGGCGCAGGAACGAGTCCTCCACTGCCCGCTCTGCCGCGCCTGCCTCGCCGTGCAGGTTACCTGGGCACAGGGGCACGGCTGGCACCGGGGGCTGGCACTGCTGCCACCCTGTGCCCACCCCACACATCCCTGCTCCCACAACACCCATGTGTCCCACAGTGCCCTCGTGCCCCACATCCCTGTCCCTGTGTGCCCCGCACAGCGCTGTCCCCACAACACCCTGTGATCCCTCCCCACGGGTGCCCTCATCCTCCCCACCCGCTGCCCCTCTGTGTGCCCCACGCCCCCCCGTCCCCCCGTGCCCGGTACCCACCGGTGTGCAGGGACAGCCAGCCCTTGCGGTGGGCGATGTAGTGCGGGGGATGTGCCTGCTCGTAGGTCACGGGCTTGTCCCCTTTGCCCACCCGGACCCGCGCCGCCCGCGTCTGTAGGGACAGGGGTCAGGGGGGCACAGCCCGGGGCGGGCACAGCCCGGGGGGCGCAGGGAGGGGACACCCCGGGGGACCCCAGGACTCACCTTGAGGCAGGCGGGGGTGGTGTGGAGGTGCCGGGGGGCAGGCAGGGCACAGGGCAGTACCTGGGGGGGTCACAGGGCTGGGGGGCAGCCGGGGCTGGGGGCTGTCCCAGTCCCCTGCCCCCAACAAACACTGTCCCCCCGGACCCCAGAGTGGGGTCAGCGCTGCTGGAGCACCCCCGGGGAGGGGACCAGTGACCCCCACACGTGGTGTCCCCTGCACCCAATGTCCCCCCGCACTCGGTGTTTCCTATATCCAGTGTCCCCAGTGTCCCCTGTACGCAGTGTCCCCCTTCCGCAGTACCCCCATCCCCTGTGTTCTCCATTCCCAGTGTTCCCAGTGTCCCCCCACCCCCGGCATCCCCCCCGTCCCCGTGTCCCCCCCATTCCCGTGTCCCCCATTCCCGGTTCCCCCCGT
>NW_016690377.1:176150-182211 GCF_001604755.1 Lepidothrix coronata
GGGTCCTGGGGTGTCCTGGTTCCCTCCAGTACTGCCGGGGGGCTCTGGGGTGTCCTGGTTCCCTCCAGTACTGCCGGGGGGCTCTGGGGTGTCCTGGTTCCCTCCAGTACTGCCGGGGGGTCCTGGGGTGCCCTGGCTGCCCTCCCAGTACTGCCGGGGGGCTCTGGGGTGTCCTGGTTCCCCCCCCCCAGCCCCCTGTCTCTCTTTCAAACTCGATTTTGGGGTCCCTGCCCTTGCTGAATGGGGGGCTGCCCCCACCATGGGGTGTTGGGGCACTGCCCCTCTTCTCTGGGGTGCCAGGGGCTCTCTCTGTGCCCCCCAAAACCCTGCAGCAGCCACTGGGATCACCCAGGTAAGACCCTCCCCATGATGGGAGGGTCTGTCCCCCATACCCTGGCCCCCCCCGGCTGTCAGTCACAGCCCCCCTTCCCACCTTCTGGGTGACCCCCCACGCATCCTGAGGGGCTCTCTGCATTTCCCCCCTCTTTCCACTCCCCTCCTGGGGGTCTCCCCCTCTTCCCCCCTCCACCCTGGGGGTCTCCCCAGATGTCCCTCCTTCCCCCCCTGCAGAGGAGACTCAGAGCACGTGCTGAAGGGGGTTTATTTTGGGGGGGCTCCATCGTGTCTGTGCAGGTGCCAGTGCCGGGGGGCGGTTTGGGGGGCTCAGGGGAAGGCGATGGCGCTGAGGGGGGGCAGCTCCAGCGGGGGGTCGGTCGGAGGGGGGTCCCGGGGGGGTCCCGTGGGCCGGGGCCCCCCGTGGTGGCCGTACTGGAACTTGAGGCGCAGCTCCCCCAGGCGGGAGCGGGGCAGGATGTTGGGGATCCACTCGATGGTGAACGGGGTGGGCTCCTTCTGCGTGGGGGATGTGTGTCCTGGGGGGGCACGGCGGGGTGGGTGCAGGCCCCCCCTGCCCCTCCACTGAAGCCCCCCACCCTCCAGATTTTCCTTTAACCTCTCTTGAAGCCCCCAGGGGTGTTTTTGTACCCCCTACTCTCTGGACCCCCTGTTCCCCCTCTCTTCAGAGCCTCCAGGGGTGTCTGTGTCTTTGTCTCTCACCCTCTGGGTCCCCCTTTCCCCCCTCCCTTGAAGCCCCCTCACCCTCTGGGCCTGCCCCCTCCTTTGGCGCTCCTCTCCCCCTCCACTGAGCCCCCCCTCCCCTGGGCTCCCCCTTTTCTCCCTCTCTTTACAGTCCCCAGGGTTCCCAGGATTCTGCCCCCCCTCCCCGTGGATTTCAGGGTCCCATCCTGTGGATTTTGGGGTCCCATCCTGCCCCTCCCTGTGGATTCTGGGGTCCCACTCTGCTCCCCCCCCTCACTCACCAACTTTGAGGAAGGTCTGGAGCTCCAGGGGCCGCAGGGGGGGCTGTTTCTCGGGTGTCCCAAACCCGTCTCCCACGGGCTCCACCTCCACGCGGGGGGTCCGGAAGGGCTCGTAGGAGCCATCCCGGTTCTGCACGAAGCTCCTTGTGATCTCCAGCGGCAGCTGCGGCGAGGGGGGGGTCAGGAGGGGTTGTGGGGGGCTCTGGGGGGCCGGAGGGGCTGCTCCCCCCTTACCTCAGGCGTGTCGAAGATCTGCTTCACCTGCAGGACGTTGGTGATGTGCCAGGTGTACTTGGAGAAGGTGCCCAGGGGCAGCGCGTCCCTGCGCACGAAGGCTGGGGAGGGTGGGGTGTCAGGGCTGGGGGGGCACTTGCGGGGCTTCCCCCCCTTTTTTCTCTTTCTTCCCTTCACCTTTTGCCTCCCCCGTACACCTTTTTCCCCCCCACTTTCCCCCCTTTTTTTGTCCCTCTTTTCTCCCTTCTCACTCTTTTTTTTTTTTAACCCTCTTTTTCCCCCCCTGTTTTCCCCCCACCTCTTTTTTCTCCTTTTTCTCCCCTGGGATCCCTCACCCGTGGTGGAGTTGGGGAGCCTCTTCTTGCTGCTCCCACTGGAGATGCGCTGCTGGAGGGCATCAAAGAAGGCCTGGGGGATGTGGAACACCAGGGGCTCAGGACGCCCTGCAGGGGGAACAGGGGGAGCACAGGGATCAGGGGCTGGGGGATCCAGGATCCTCATCCTGCTCGGGCCCCGAGTGTGCCTGGGGCTGACTGGATCAGCAGTGCTGGGGTCTGACCATGTTTCTAGGGAAGTATCTTGGATTTGGAGGCTGGTGTTTCATTGGGTGCCCTGTGCCCCTTGTCCCCTTCCTGGGAGAGGAACCCAGCACCCTCCTCCATGAGGAGCTGGACTCTGATCCTGTTCCTCCCTCCCACCCTGAAATCCCCTGATGTCCCTTCCCTGTGCTGTCCATGCTCCAGATGCCACCTGGAGATGCCCTTGGAGCATTTCCGTGACCTCCTCTGGATTTGCTCCAGCAGCTCCACACCCCCATGTTGGGGTCTCAGAGCTGGAGGCAGGTGGGGTCTCACCTGAGCAGGGCAGAGGGGCAGAATCCCCCCCTCACCTTGATCTGACCTGAATCAAAGGCAGTAAAACTTCCCAGGGCACAATAAATTCCCTGCAAACCAGACAAAGCCCTGGGGGCAGTCCCTGGGTGGGCTGGAGCCCCAAAGCCCCCCTGGGTGCCCCCCAGACTCACCCTCAAACTGGTAGTGCATGGTTTGGTGGATGCGCTCCGTGACACTGGCCAGCCAGTCCTGGAAGGACAGGGACACCTGGGACTCATCCAGCACCTGGGTACAGCCTGCAGGAGGGAGGGAGGGAAGGGATGTTGGAATGTCACCCCCCCAGAGCACCCACACACTCCCCAGGGGCGTCTGTGGGAGCCAAACCAGCCCTTCCTGGCTGTGGGGTGGTCTGTGCTTTGTCTCAGGGAAAAAGGGGAAAATGAGGGATTTGTTCCACTTTCCAGGCCAAAACTAAAGCTGAGAGAGAGAAAAGCACCAAGCAGAGGCTCCTGCCCTGGCACAGGGCATTGCCAGCATGGAGAGAGGGTTTCTCCACAGGGTTCTGAAGAAACTCAAAAGGACAGACTCTTCTCAAAACATCCCATGAAAACTCAAATAAATCATAGAATCATGGAATGGTTTGGGTTGGAAGGGATCTTAAAGCCCTCCCTGCTGATCCCACGGGCAGGGACACCTTCCACTATCCCAGGTTGCTCCAAGCTCTGTCCAACCCGGCCTTGGACACTGGCAGGGATACAGGGGCAGCCACAGCTTCTCTGGGAATTCCATCCCAGCCCCTCACCACCGTCTCAGGGAAGAATCCCTTCCCAATACCCATATAAATCTACATAAACCCAGAGTGGGCACTGCCAAGGGGGCCCTGGGTGCCCCCAGACTCACTGTGTCTCTTCAGGGAGGACGAGGCGACTGGTGGCTTCCTGAGGCTGCTCCTTCTGGGGCCGGGATGAGCCAGGTCCGGAGCCAGGAGCGGGCTGGTCACCTGTGTCCCTGAGGGAGGGGTTGTCACTGCAGGAGTCACCCCATGGGATCCCTGCCTGTCACCTCCTTCCTTGGGGCCCTTCTCCTCCATAACACCACCATGAGCATGGGAAAAGACCCCTTTGGGCCAGGTTGGGGTTGTTCCCAAGGCTCCACTGGCACCGACACAGCCGGATCCTAGTCCCTTGGAACTGCACTGCTGGGGGATTTCAAATCCCACCCAATCCTCGGCTGGATCCCAGTCCCTTGGAGGTGCTCCCAAGGGGATTTTCAGCTCCCACCCATCCCACAGACCTTCCCAGGGACACTCACCCGGCCCCACATCCTTTTTCCTCTTCCTGGCCTTGGCAGCAGCCGCCCCCCGAGGCCGTGCTGTGGATCCAGGGCCACAAACCAGCTGCGGGACCACCGCACCCTTCAGACCTGGGGACACAAATCCTGTCCCTAAAAACATCTCAGCCAGGGAACAGGGGGCTCATGTGCCCCCACAGGACCTCCCAGCACATCCTAAATGTTTGCAGGGGATGTAAACATTTAGGACATGCTCCGGACATGCTCCTTTGGGGAGACATTAAGGGGAGGGGGGATTTTATCCTGCTCCCATTGTGCCCTCAGGGGGGGGTTCCAACCTTTGGATGCCCAAGGACAGGGTGGGATGGGGATGTATGGGTGAAGCTTTGGGGATGCAGAATCCCCTTGGGGCAGTGAACCCCAGATATTGCTGCTGTGGGAGGGGTTCACGGGGAATTAACCCCAGAGGCTGCTGTGGGAGGGGGTTCACAGGTTCCAGCCCTGGAAAACAACCCTCAGCATGCCCTGAGCACCCAAGGCAGTGAATCCCAGAGGGATCTGCCCCCACCTAGCTCTCATGGGAGCACAGGGAGCTCCTCATTCTGCTCCCACACTCTGGGAACCAAGAGCTGGCTGCATCATGGTAGGGATCACTCCCCATGCAGAGGGACTGGGCAGGACACAAACCCAACCCCCAGGGTAGCTGCTGACCGGGAGCAGGTGTAAAGGCTGCTGGGAGGTGCCAGGGCCCGGGCTGGGGTGTCACCAAACCCTCAACACCCCCCAAAGCCCCCGTGTGCCCCCCCTTTCCCACCCCCGGCGTCGGAAGCGAGGAATTCAGCGAACTCCTGGGCCAGGCTCTCGTCGCTGGCGAAGGCGCAGATGCAGGCGAGGAAGTGGATGCAGCGTGTTGGTGGGACCTCTTCCTCCTCCTCCTCCTCCTCCTCACCCTTGCCGTGCCCAGCGCGGGGGCTCCGGCAGGCGCAGGAGAAGCGGTGCTGAGCGAAGCAGGCGTGCAGGTAGCCCAGACCGTGCCTCTGGCTGGCCTGGCACTTGACCACCAGCACGCTCCTGGTGACCCTCTGCACCAGCGGCCCCGTGGGCTCCGTCGCCAGCTCCCACAGGCTCTGCTTGGCCTCGGGGGGCGCCTGCAGGGAGCCCAGCACAGAGCTCTTGAGGGGCAGCGGCGTGGCCTCGGCCTGGCAGCCCAGTGCCAGCTTCAGGTGCTGGCACTGCTTGTCCTCCGCCACCGCCGTGCCACAGGCGGGTGCGTGGCAGCGCCCCGAGCTCAGCTGGGTGATGAGAGTGCCTTCGGGAGTCTGGATGGCGGTCTCGGAGACCCCCAGCTCCACGAAGCAGCGGGCGTGGTGCCCGCGGTGCCTCACGGAGTAGAGCTGTGCGGGGGAGCCGGTGAGGACGCGCACGGCGCCGGGGTCGGTGCCAGTGCCGGGGCCGGGTGGGCGGCGGGCGCCGGGCCGGAACACCGTCCCACAGCGCTGGTTCTTGCAGCTCAGCCCCCGCGTGCCGTTGTAGGTGCCACAGCGGGGGCACTTGCGGATGCCCCGCAGGGTGGCCTTGCCCAGGTCCGACAGGAAAGAGGGGGCTTTGGGCCTCGATGGCGGGGGGTCCATGCTCAGGGAGCTGGGAGGGCACAGAGGGGGGAAATGGGGGGGGAACAGATTAGTTGGCTGGTCACTGGTGGTGCCAGTGGTGTCCCAACAGTCACTGGGACACCCTGTCCGATCCCTGTGCCATCCTGACAGTCCTTGAGCCACCCTGACAGTCCCCATGTCACCCCAGAAAACATGAATCATGGGCAGAAATGGGGCAGGAATGAGGGCAAGGAATGGGGCAGGAACAGGGCAGGAATGGGAGCAGGAATGGGGCGATTCCCTCTTGCCCCCCCATGTTGGGTTTTGCACCAGTTTGGCCAGTTCTGAGGACCAGAACAGTGACTTCAGCCCCTCAGCCCATTCACCCCTCACACAGCTCCCTATCCCAGTGTGACACTGGGGGGGAGTGGGAGGGCTCCCCGTGACCCCCAGGAAGCCCGTGCCCGTCCTTGCTCTGCCCCGCGTCCCCTGACCCCCAGCCCGGGGATGTCTCCCCCCGGCCCCAAGGAGGTCTCTCCCCCGCCCCGGTACCTGCAGCCCCGTTACCACCGCCGTGGGCGCCGTGAGGGGGGGTCCCCACTTCCGCCATTCGCGCGCTCTTATTGGTCTGCCAGCACCACGTGATGCGTCGCGAGGGCTGCTGGGAGATGTAGTCCAAAGAGGGGCTACGGCCACACCAGGGCCTGGACTACAACTCCCAGCAGCCCCCGCGGCAAGAATTCACCACTTTCTCCCCTTTCCCCCCCAAAATTCCAACCTTTCCCCCCAAATC
>NW_016690377.1:183377-203210 GCF_001604755.1 Lepidothrix coronata
ATTTTTCCATGATTCCAACCCCTCGGATTGTGGCTCTGGTAATAAATACCCGGGTGGGGGGTGCTGGGGGGTCCCTGTGCTCAGGGGGTCTCGAAGCCCACGCGGAAGCCGGGCTGGGGGGGCACCACGGCGCCGTTCTGGCCCTGGGGGGGTTGCACTCCATAGCTGGGGCCCATCCAGGCTGCTGCCGACTGGGTCTGGCTGTGGGGGGAGAGAAGAATCCCTTAGGAATGTGGGGGGGATAAGGGAAGGGGGGTTTGATGAGGAATTGGGGCACTGAGGGGGGGGAGTTGTTCTCCACCCGTCCCAAGCGCCATGTCCTGGAGTGGAACAGCTTTGAGGGGGTTGTAGGGTCACAAAGCTGTTTCCCAAGGGGATAAAAAGGAGATTAAAGGCCCCCCCGAACTCACCTGAATCCCTGCTGGTTCCAGGCCTGGCTGTACACGCCATAGGTGGGCACCTGCCACCCGTTGGGCACGTACTGCCCGAGCTGGGCCCCGCCGTACCACTGCCCCCACTGCCCGTAGGGAGGGGGGTAACTCAGCTGGTTCTGTGGGAAGAGCCAGGGTAGGAATCAGGGAATGACACCTTCCACCAGGCCAGGCTGCTCCAACCTGGCCTTGGACACTGCCAGGGATACAGGCTCCCCCCTCCTGTCAGGAAGTTGTAGGGAGTGAGAAGGTCCCCTCTGAGCCTCCTTTTCTCCAGGCTTAGCCCCCCCAGTTCATTTACATTTTCCAGCCCCTTAAGGAATTCCCAGCAGACACTAAGGAACTTCCCAGAGGAGCAGCCCTGACCTGCTGCACGGGGTTGACCATGTCAGGGGTCTCCTTGCCCCAGTAGCACTTCACGACGTGGCCCTCGATGGTGGTGCTGTTGACGGACACGATGGCGTGCGCTGCACTCTCGTGGGAATTGAACCTGCCGGGATCAAGGTGGGACAACACGAGCCACTCACTCAGGGAATAACAGCTGGGATAACCCCCAGGGCCCTCGCTAGCTCAGGATGGGTTTGGGGCCTCAGAACCAGCTGGAACTGCCCCTGTCCCACCCCAGCGGGTGGCAGGACGTGAGGCCACGGGTGACAAAGGGTTGGGGCTGCTCTTCCTGTCCCCATGCTGTGATTCTCCCTAAATACACTGGAAAATCCAGCAAGGAGAGCAGTCAATTTATGATGTTTTCTGCTATATGGAGCTTCATCAATAAAGGGATGGTGGTTTTGGAAAGACTCAAAGTGCTTCAGTAACTCCTCTGAGATGACACAACACACCAGCTGTACAGTTCCAGCTGTTTTCTGGGGTTTTTCCTGCGTGTTACAGCCCATAACCCCCTCCTCAGAGCAGAGGGAGCTGCTTCAGGGTGGGCTCTGCAGCCTGGCAAACTCCCACCCGTGCAGACCCACCATGCCCTCGGCCCACCTACCGCACGAAGGAGTATCCTTTATCCGGGAACACTCGGATCTCCAGGATCTGCCCAAAGGGGGAGAAGGTCTGGCGCATCAGCTGCTCTGGAGCAGGAAGGACAGGGAGCGGCGTGAGGAACCCGCAGAGGCACAGGAACAGGGGGCACAGGGGGAACCCCACGTACCTGTGAGGCCCGAGGTAACCCCCCCACAGTACACGGTGCAGTTGCTGGGGCTGGACTGGGTGACCACGTCGTCGTAGGACAGTTGTTTGGTGTTTGCTGGGAGAGATTGGACAGGGATTTTCAGTGGATCCGACAGCAATGGTGGGGGAATGGTAATTATAATCCTGACTGGCAAAAGGTGTTGAGCACAACCTGCAAACACCCCACTGAGAATCTCTGTGGAGAGACTTAAGAGCGCCTTCTAGTGACTAAAGGGGCTCCCAGAGAGCTGGAGAGGGACTTGGGACAAGGGATGGAGGGACAGGACAAGGGGGGAATGGCTTCCCACTGCCAGAGAGCAGGGTTAGATGGGATACTGGGAAGGAATTCCTGGCTGTGAGGGTGGTGAGGGGCTGAGAATGGAATTCCCAGAGCAGCTGTGGCTGCCCCTATATCCCTGGCACTGTCCAAGGCCAGGGTGGACGGGGCTTGGAGCAACCCGGGCTAGTGGAAGGTGTCCCTGCCTATGGCAGGGGGTGGAATGGGATGGCTCTGAGGTCCCTCCGCCCCAACCCATTCCATGATTCCGACTCGGGAGGCTGGCAGGGCACCCAGCTGAGCACCTACACTCATAGGTGCTCTTTGGAGCCGGAGGTTTCCTCGTGGCCCAGTTGGTGCGGATTTGCCGTCCCCCGAGCCACTGCCCCCCCATCTGCTGGATCGCGTTCTCTGCGTCCTGTGGGGGAGAGGAGACAACAAAACCCTCTGTCAGCAACTCCTCCCCTGCAAGAGAGCCAAGGGAGTGACATCACCGTGCTCCTGACTGACAAATCCCTGGCAGTGTCCAAGGCCAGGCTGGACAGGGCTGGGAGCAACCTAGTCCAGTGGAAGGTGTCTCTGCCCATGGCAGGGGTGGAACTGGATGGGCTTTAAGGTCCCTTCCAACCCAAACCATTGTGGGATTCTGTGATTTATACGGGTTTATAAATATAGAGAGAAGCTTCTCCCCATGACAGGCAGTGAAACCAAAGCTGAAGAGAGACTGGGACTGAGAACACTCCAGTGACAATCATCCAGGCAAGCTCAAGACCATGGCACAGCTCAGCCATTTACTGAAGAAGAAGGGATCTTTCCCATTTATTGACAAAGGAGATGAAGGGATGTAACCCATTTACTGAGGAAGGGAACAAAGGGATGTTTCCCCTTTATTGAAGAAGGAAACTAGAGGATCTTACCCACTTATTGAAGAAGGAAAGGAAGGGATCTTACCCATTTATTGAAGAAGGACACGAAGCCATATCCCTTGGACTTCCCTGTCGCCATGTCCTTGACCACCCGTGCGTCCCTACAAAGCACAAACAAGAGCCAGTTCAGCCCCTTCCAGCGCAGCCCCTCCTCGAGTCCCTGAGTCATTTTCCTCTCTCACCTCCACTAATCCTCAGCTCTTCACTGCACCAGCAACACACTCAAAGCAAAAGGCTCCTTGTCTACACAGAACTTTACTAAGGCTTTGCCAGGCAGCAGCAAAATTAAAACTTAATTGTGTAAACATGTAAATCAATGGCTTCTCTAACAAATGTCTGCACTCTACAGCTGGCTCCTGCTTCAAAACACTCTCACAGACTGTTAAGGCACAAAGCATGGTCAAAGCAGCTATTCCAGATGGCTTAAGGCTGACATGAGCTGAATGGCTCTCTTGAACCATGCCATTTTTAAACTTTTATTTATTTGCCAACACATTCTACCTACTCATTCCAAATATTAAATAGGAAAAAAAAATAAAAAAATAAGATAGGAATTAAAAGGCATACGTCGCCTGTTAACTGAATTCTTTAATTCTTGGGTCGTTACCCCCTGTTTGGACTGTGGGCAGCTGTAAATTTTGAGAGATTGATATTTCAGAAATTAGTGAAGAAAACACTGCAATATTCATATCTTTACAAACTACACATTACACAGCATTGGTACAACAGAGATTGGAACTACGAAATATATATAAAAAAGAGGGAAAAAAATGAATAAAATTGATAAAAATAAATAAGAAAACTACAACGTTTGTCCACTGTGAACTGTAGCTTGTGGTTAGCCATGGAATTCTGTCCATTCTTCAGGGACACTCTGCAAAATAACCAGAGCCCTATTATTTGGGATTGAGTTAGGAAGAGAACCCAGCTACCAGAGCTAAACCCACTGGAGGATACAGCAGCAGTTTGGGGCCCAGCCAGCCCAGAGTGAGGTGTCCTCATCCCAGGCCACCCTCTCCTCCCTCCCACCACGGACAGGCAGGAAAAGAAACAGAAACAGCAGCAAAACCACTCAGGAAGTCATGCAATTTAGGGTTGGAGAAGTCAGAGGGGGCAGAGAAAAAACAGTGTTAATGTGGGCACAGCAATGAGACTCAAAAGAGAAGCCACAATGGAGAGAAAGTTTGTTAAGGCCTGGAGTTCGTAAGCCTAATTAAGTTTAATTATGGCACCCACAGCATGACAGTGTCAGTGGTGCCTAATGAAAATCCCTCTCCCAAAGCTACAGCAGGAATATTTGTCCTTTCCTCTCTGTTAGACCCTCCCCCACTTCCCCTTTTTTTTTCTTTCCTAGGTCAGAACTTGGATCAAACATTACAAATTGCCAGAGAAAAGCCGCTTTGGGAAGCTGAGTCTAGAGAGGGAATGAGGGAAAAACTCATCTCTACTTACCCTCAACTGAAAACTTGGGAATAAAGACTTGAGAACAAGTGAAAACATGCACAGAGCAAGTGAAAAAGGAACCACAACGAAACGGTGTTTGTTTAAAAAAAGCCAGATACAAAGAATTACCCAATTTCTTTCTGAGCTAATCATGCAGTACTTCAACCTCGGTGTCATTAATGAAAAAAAGCTCAGTTTGGCACCAGTAAAGATTAAAATAAAAAGAAATCAATCAGGAAATATTCCATTAGCAGCACAATTCCACAGGCTGGTCACTGATAAAGAACAGGTAAAGTCAAGTCACTTCATTCAATCACTTGTTTTTCCAGGTTAAACTTAAATAAGAAGAAAATCTGGGTCATTCTGAGTTTGGAAAAAGAGTTCAAAAAAGTCATTAAGGGGATAATTCTGCTTTTTTGGGAAAAAAACTGAGTTTCAGCTTGGATGGTCAGTTTGAGCCAAGGCAAACCACAAGTGTTCTGTGTGTCAGCAGCACAAGCACCACTCCCCATCACCACCATCACACAGGGATAGCTCTTCCAGGGAAAAAACTCTTCCAGGAAAGATGGGACAACAGGCCTGGCCTCAGATTCAGGGGTAGGAGGGAGCTTAGGGGGTTATTTATGGAATGTGTGTCCACTGAGCTGTCACCTCTGATGCCCAGGTAGGGGGAAACTCTCTCTCGCTGCCCGCTCCTGCCTCCTTCTCCCATCATTCCAGCCTATCCCTTCCATCCAGCACATCTGGCCAGAGGATGAGAGCATGAACTGCCTCCTTGGAGCCCTCCCTCTGCACTCCCTGCTGACCATTAGCTGCAGTCAGGCATTGGGGATGTCTGAAGCAAGACCACACACAGATAAATTTTAAACCTTCTAATAAAAGGAAATCAAGCTGGCATTAAAAGAGGAATAAACTGGACTCTTGAGGGGTAAAAAAAAAACAACAAAAAACAAACTTACTTCAATTAAATGCTTCACTACCCAACACTCCAAAGCACTCTATGTTCTTACATCACCATCAAGAAACTCCAATGTCCAGTACAGACAACACTACAAGGAAAATTAATGGTTTACGTTTGGAGGACGGAATGAAGGAACTGCTCCTCTCTCTGCTACACCCTGAGTAGGACAGACTGGCAGGGAGGACTGGGACCATCCCTGCCCCGCTGGGACCAGCTCAGCTCCCTGACCCATCTGTGGGGCCCTGGGTCAAGGGCTGACGCTGCCCCAGTGCCCCAGCGAGCCTTGTGCTCAAAAAAAGGTTCATTTTGTGGGAAATGGGGACTAACTCCATAAAAAACATTGGCTATGAGTGGCTGGCACCCCAAAAATCCAGAGTGCAAACTGGGCTGAGAGGGCCAGGGAAATGCACACCCCGGGTTGAAGAGTCTGGATTTTCCAGTGTTGCTTTGCCAAATGAGGCAAGGAGGATAAAGCCAAAGCAAGCTGGACACAACTGTTCCAGGAAAGCAGAACAAACTGGGATAAAGGATTCGGGTGAGAGGCTGCTGTGTGACCAGAGGAGTGTGTGTCCCTGCCCTGCACAGTGTTACTTACTCACACACAAAGCTGCCTCCACTTGGGAGAGAGAACTTGGAGATTATGTGCCCTAAAAAAGGACTTACGATATTCTTCCAAAGGGGGCAAAGGCTGCTTTGATGTCTTCAGTTGTGATCTCTGGACTGAGGTCTCCCACAAAGACATGGAAATGGTCTTTTGGGGAAAAAGAGAAAGAAGCACTTAATGGTTGAACAACTCTGTACAGAGTAGAGTAAAAAAAAAATAAATTAAGAAAACCTTTATTAAAACTCCAGCTATTATTAAAAATACATTATTAAATACAACAAAAATACCTAATAAATACCACAAAAAACCAAATTAATAATCAATTAATATTCAAACATCTTCTACATGAACACCAGAGTTTGCTGTGGCACAGAATTCACTGCTGTTCTCTGTGCTTGGCAGTGCTACAAGTCAGTGATTTGAAGGACACTGCAGCCACTTTTGTATCTTGAATTTTACCAACTGCTTTTAAGACCTGCCAGTATTTACTGTACAAATCTGAAACTACTTACTTAATGTGTCCAGATTACACAAAAATTTTTCTCTTCCTATGCCAGCATTAAGCTGTGACACAGAATTATGGAATCATGGAATGGTTTGGGTTGGAAGGGACCTTTAAAACACCCAGTCCCATGCCCTGCCACAGACACCTTCCACTATCCCAGGCTGCTCCAAGCCCTGTCCAGCCGGGCCTTGGACATTTCCAGGGGTGGGGCAGCCTTAGCTCCTCTGGATGTGGCAGGAGATCACTTGCTCCTTGAAGTCCCATAAGCTGGAATGCTGGAATGCTTCAAGAAACGCAGGAGGGATTTTGATCCTACCCACAATGTCTGGGTTAACACTGCAGGTCATAAAGGACAGATCAAAACAACCCAACTTAACAGTTTGCCATGAAAGGAGGAAAACCAGTCCTGAATCTAAGGAGTTTTCCACCACAATCACCGTGTCCCCCAGATTTGTGCTACAGCAGATACCAAACTCTCCAGTCCACTCAGATGCTGCTGTGGTTTACCCTCACCAGCCTACAGGAATTCCAAGGGAAGCCTTTCCATAAAAAAATAAATGGAGAACAAAAAAAAAATAATCCCCAAACACAGCTTCAGGTGGTTGGTGAAGACCCTGGAGATATTTCCACTTATGTTTAAGAAGACACAGATACCTTGTGAATGCTGTGCTGGCAATGGAACTACCTGATGGCAAAGATCAGATTTCTTCTTCAGTTTATTAAGACAAAGACATTAATTAGCACTACAATAAAAACATTCCCACAAAGCATCATTTGATGTATTTATGTTTAAGAACTTGTACAACTCAAGGCATAAGTGGTACTTACTGCTGGTGTCCTTCTTCTGGCTGCTGGGGGTGGTGGCCCAGTTCACTTTGACCTCCTGCAAATGGAAGATCATTAGATCCTGGAACTCACAACCGAGCTCAAGACACCTCCAGCACTTAATTCTGACCCTACAGAGCTCCCCCCGGGCAAGGCTGGGGTGAAAGGTCAAGTTTAACACATATTTCTAGGGAGAGGGCTTGTTCTTAAGATTATTCTGAGGGCTGGAGCAGCTCTGCCATGGAGACAGGCTGGAAAAGCTGGGGGTGTCCAGCCTGGAGAAGAGAAGGTTCTGTGGAGACCTCAGAGCCCCTTCCAGTGCCTAAAGGGGCTCCAAGAGCTGGAGAGGGACTTTGGACCACGGGGAATGACTTCCAAATATCTTACAGGGAAGTGTCAAGAGGATGGGGACAGACTCTCTTCAGTGGTGCCCAGTGACAGGATAAGAGGCAACGGGCATGAACTGAAATGTGGGAATTTCCACCTGAATATGAGGAAAATACGATGGAAAACATTCCTTTGAGGGTGACAGAGCCCTGGAACAGGCTGTGGAATCTCCTTCTCTGGAGACATTCAACCCCTGCCTAGACAACACCCTGTGTAACCTGCTCTGGGTAAACCTGCCTTGGCAGGGGGGCTGGGTGGGATCATCTCCAGAGGTCCCTTCCAACCCCAACCACTCTGGAATTCTGTGGGCGTTCCTCCCTCCCAGTTCCACATTCCCACCTCCCTCTGCCTTCTTCCTACAACAGTCTGAACTTCTCTCCCCAGTCGCGTTCTGTTAAAATCTCTGTCCCAACGAAGTGTCTGACAGCTCCAGTGTGTCTCCAGTGGAATTGTGCCCCTGGATCCATCCTCCCCACCCGGGGCCAGCCTGCTGTCCCGCTCACTCACCCGCAGCCAGGGCAGCTTACCTTACCCATTATCTTCCTGCCGTTCATGGCCGCCAGCGCGGCGGCCGCGTGCCGGTGCTCGTAGAACTCCACAAAGCAGTAGGGATCGTTTCCAGCTGTCTGAGACAACAGGCAAACCCAGGGTCAGGGATGCAAACCTCCTCAGGCTGCACTCCGGCTGCTCTGCTCAGCTCCTGATTCCTCACCCCTCGGCATCCCCACGTGGAGAGGCTTTTTCTTTGCACAGGGATTACATTCAGGGACTGGCAAAGCTCTGCCTTACAAAGTTGAAATTATGGCAGAGAATTTTTTAAATCTCATTTACAACCCCCCCATGGTTTAAGCTGTTCACTCCCCCTCGCCATGTCCACCCATCCTTAAATTCACACCAGGCACAAGGC
Organism: Lepidothrix coronata; assembly: GCF_001604755.1. Taxonomy (NCBI): domain Eukaryota; kingdom Metazoa; phylum Chordata; class Aves; order Passeriformes; family Pipridae; genus Lepidothrix; species Lepidothrix coronata. The sequence continues at coordinate 191,820 of NW_016690377.1, forward strand.
AGGAATGATGCCAAAAGCACACAGCAGCACCTCCAGGCCTATTACACCCCTTTAACTGGTCGTGCCCTTTTTCCAGGGGAATTCCCAGACACACAAGTACGGCCTGAAGCCATGAGCCATGAGGAACACGGCAATCAGTGCAGGCTCTTACATCCATGATCATCTTGCAGTTTTTGCATGGTCCGATCTGGCTGAACAGCTGGAGGATCAGAGCCTCGGTCACGTCCCTGGACAGGTTCCCCACGTACCTGAGGATCAAACACAGCACAGACACGGGTGTTGGTCACACTGGGAGCTGCAGAGGGCTCTGGGCAAGGGACTGCAGGGACAGGAAAAGGGGGATAGCTTCCCCCTGACAGAGGGCAGGGTTAGATGGGATATTGGGAAGGAATCCTTCCCTGGGAGGGTGGGGAGGGGCTGGGATGGAATTCCCAGAGAAGCTGTGGCTGCCCATCCCTGGAAGTGTCCAAGGCCAGGCTGGATAGGGCTTGGAGCAACCTGGGAGAGTGGAAGGTGTCCCTGCCCCTGGGATGAGCAGGGATGGCTTTAAGGTCCCTTCCAACCCAACCATTCTATGATTCTATTATTTATTCATGTTTATTGAACTTATTTGGGTTTGTATGGGATGTTTGGAGAGGAAGGGTCAGTCCAACGGGGCAGCTTGGTCTAGTGGAACGTGTTCCTGCTCATGAAAGGGGGGTGAGATAAATTGGATTATCTTTAAGGTCCCTTCCAACTCAACTCCATGACCCTGTAACTCTATGAACTCAACCCACCAAACTGATTTCCACACACAGAAATGGCAGTTCTGGTATCTGTAGAACATCATCATTCCCCAGGAACCATTTCCCAGCTGCCCCAACAGCTCAGGCTGGTGTTTGTCAAGGTTGTTACACAACATTTGGTCCATTTCTTTCAAAGGCCTCAGGTTTTGGAAGCATCAGATCTGTGTGAGACCACAGGCCAACGTGCTCGAGTGCACAAACACAACCCCAACCCCTGCTCCCATCTGGGATTTTGGCTTTCTCAGACCCCCATGAACCACAGGTGGGTGTTTTTGTTGTTGTTGTCAAGCCCAAGTCACGAGATTTTTATAAAAAGCACAGCGAGAAACCTCAGCCCCCGAGGTGTGGCAGCAGCTTCCCGCAAAGGAATGTTCTGTGGGTAACCTCTGCCACGGGAATCCTGGACAAATCCCACCACCAAAACCACCTGGGTGCACCTGCAACCCCCCCACCTGCTGCCAAGAGGTGTAAAGGTGTTGTAAGAAAACAACCAGGCAGCAACAACAGGGGCTGCTCGTGCTCCTGGTGTTGACACAAGGCCAGGAACCTGCCAGAGGGATGAGCTCCAATATTTGGTTAGGCAGATATTGTGGGAAGGAGACACAGAGCCTGTTTTGCTGCCAGAAGTGATAAATACAGGAGCCCTGTGTTAATAATTTGGACAACTATTTTAGGGGGGAGTCAGGAGTGTATTTTAAAATCCCCAGACAGACCTTCACAGCCATCATCTTGCTCTGAGTAATTCCTGCACTTCTGACAAGTTTCCTTAAGCCCTAAAACCTTCAAAAAAGGAGGGATTGGTGCACTTCATTAAGGTAATTAACCAGGACATTATCCCCCACATCAAGTTCAACCAAGAGTCAGAATCACAGAATCATTTACTTGAGAAAGACCTCATGAAGTCCAACCTTTGACTGATCATCACCTTGTCAACCAGACCAGAACTAGAAAGGCCTCTTTTATCCTTCCTCTTTTTTCTTCAATATTGTCATCCTTTGGATAATGAATAAACTGAGCCTCATGTGACCTTCTGGGTCCAAATTAATTAATTTGTGACTGAGAGTTCCCCAAACAGGGTGCCCACACCCCGACCTCTGCACTCACAGGAGGAGATCTCAGTCCTGTCTCTTCCTGCACCTTTCCCATCCTTCTCTTTCCTGCTAATTGGAAGAGAATCCAATTAATGAGTTGGTTGGTGACTCTCTGCAGATGAAGGACTGTATTTTCCAACTTCATTCACTGCGTGTGGCTTCTTGAGAAGTAAAACCCAACCACTGCCAGCACTTCTTTCAGACACACAAACTGAATTAGGACACATATTCCACAAGCATCCCCGGACTTCCATGGAAAACACAAACAAGAGGACTTAGTCACTTCAAACCCATCTCGCAACCACTCTGCAGATCTGCAACCTGCTGGTGAAGAGTGGTTTTCAAGGAAGGGAGAACAAGCTGCCTCTCCAGGAAATCATTTACATAAAAGGAATAACAGCTCCTAAAGGATCTACACCCCCTCACAGACACGGGTTATGTGGAAATGGCAAAACCAAGGTGTTACTTCCAATAACGTCTGGAATCTGTTCCAGAAAAATGTCTGAAATGTGCTAAAGGAAGGAAAGGAACAGGGACAGGGGTGCAGAGGGCTTTGGAGGCCCCTCATGATGTCACACAACTGAGGGAGCCCCAAAATCTACACCCAGGTGGGGTTTCTGGAGCAGAAATCCTACAGAAATCCTCGTGTAGACATGGATTTAACATGCACTTTGGCCCCCCAGCTGCAAAGATCACCTTAAGCTGCACTTTCTGCCTTCAGCTGCTCATTCTAAACGTGCCCTGTGACACCCAACTCGTGACAATCCCCTGTGTGATTTGAGAAAGTCACTGGGAGGTGCCATAGGAATCCCATCCCAGGGTGCTGCTCAGTCCTCAGCTGTGCTCAGAACCCGGCCGTGTTTAAGGTCGGACTCAGTGATCCTGGAGATCTTTTCCACCCTCAGTAATTCCATGTCTGTGCCACAGGTTGCACGTGCTCCAGGACAGGGACCTCATTCCCTCGGGAACACACCGAGCCCACCAGGCTCCACACAACCATTGGGATGGGGGGGGAACATCTTCCTAAATAAACACAAAACACGCCAACACGTCTGACCATGTTTGCTGATGCCAAGAATAGCTCCCAAAATGTGGGAAGACAACGGGATTGGAGGAGCAGACAGAGTGGTCACTGCCGTGAGGCACCTCAAGGGCTTGTTTTCCTGCGGTCACTCAGCCAAGTTGTTTCTCAAGCCCAGGGGAGGTGCAGCAATCCAAGGGCACAATGTTCCCTCGCCTTGGAATGATTCCCTCTCCCTCCTGCCTTTGCTCCCGCACTGGAGAATGAAGCTGGTAGAGGTCAGATGGGAAGACTGGAGGCTGATTTCCCTGATCTATATGAGGGATACCACTCCAGGTAACACCTGCCTGGGAAAAGGAGGGAAACACACAGCTCAGGTGTGCACAGGAGCTCTGGGAAACAGCACCAGGGGTGCACAGGAGCTCTCCCGTGCCTGGAAAAGTGTCAGGTGTCCACAGCACCACCACCTTTTCCTAATACCCAATGTAAACCTCCCCCGACACAGCTTCATAATTAGTTCTTTGGGAAGTAACAGGCTCAAGGCGTGCTTTGAACACTGGGGCAAACAATGGATTCATGGGCACCTCCTGGGTACTTCCTTGGAGCTGCTGATCATGGCACTGGGGCTCCAGCTGTTTCCCAGGGCAGTGCCCACATTCCCTGGGAGCTGGTGGTGCCACATGCTCCAGAGATAGTAAAATCCAGCCAGACGCTCATAAAATGCACATGGAGCATGTAGGATGATAGGATCGTCATCATGGAACGGTCTGGGGTGGAAGGGACCTTGATCATCCAATTCCGTCCCCTGCCACGTGCTAGGATGGACTGGGGAGGGCGGACACATCTTCCAGACCCCCTTTTCCTCCAGAAGTGAGCTGGAGGCCCAGGATAACACCCAGATCGCGGGGCAGGACGGTGGTGACCAGCACTGGGAACCGGGAAGGGGCAGGAACACCGCAGGGGGCGCCGGGTACCCCTTAGCCCCAGGTGGGGGTCGCTCCCCCAGCACTGCGGGCAGCTGAGGGCCCGCGGCGGAGCCCCAGCGGCGCCGCCGGTGCCTGAGGGGCCCCTCCGTGAGGCGACCCCGGGCCGCCCCTCCCCGCGGAGCCGGGAACAATAGGCGGTCTCGCCCCCTCCCCACTCACAGGGTCTTGGGCATTTCATCCTCCATGGCGCCGCCGCCGCCCACCCCGGCTCTTCCCGCCCGCCGGGGCGGCCCCGTGAGCCCTGGGCAGCCCGGGCAGCCCGAGCGGCGCCGGCCCCGCCGGCGGACGGTCCCGCGGCAGCTCCTCGCAAGATGGCGGCGGGCGGGTGAGCTGAGGGGGCTGGGGGGGAGCGGTGGAGGGGCGGGAACGCGCGTGCGCGGACAGAGCGCGGGAACGGAGCGGGAGCGCGCGCCCCGCCCGCTGCCAATCTGCGCGTGCGCGGCAGGGAACGGCGGGGATGATTAAAAATAGAGGGGTTAAAATGAAGGGATTGAAAAGTAAAGGAATTGAAATATAGGAACTAAAGTGGAGGAATTTCAAATGAAGGAGTTAAAAGTGAAGTAGTTAAAAGTAAAGGGGTTAAAAATGGGGAGAAAAGGGACATCAGGTCGCTGGGAACGGGGGTATCAGGGTGGAGGGTGGGAAAAGAAAAACGAAGGCGTTAAATAAAGGAATTAAAAGTGAAGGAATTTAAAATGAAGAAGTTAAAAATAAAATAATTAAAAGAATTGAATTGAAAGTAAAGGAATTCAGAGTGAAGGGAGTACAAGTATTTCGGTCAAGAATTACAGGTCGAGGGACTAAAAATCTCAGTGCGCCGCCCGGGAATCGAACCCGGGTCGCAAGAATGGGAATCTTGCATGATACCACTACACCAGCGGCGCAGTTGCTACAACTCCCCCTCCCGGCTCCTCATCATCCCAGCGGCTTCCGGCCCTGCGCCGGCTCCCGGCCCGCCCCTCGCCCTTCGCCGCGTCCTGCGCCCGGGCCCGGCGCCATGCACGGCCTGTGCCCGCTCCTGCTGCTCCTCGCCGCGCTCTGCCCGCCCGCCCGCGGCCGCCGCGATGCGCCCGCCAGGATCGGTGCGGCCGGGGAGGGACAGGGGGTGAGGGGAGCGTGAGGGGATGTGAAGGAGGGGCCTGTGAGGGGATCTGGCGGGGGCGTGAAGGGAGTGTCCGTGGGGGGATCTGTGAGGGGCAGGGGATGTGAGGGGATCTGTGAGGAGGGTGAGAAGGCGGGTTGTGAGGGGGTCTGTGACGGAGGGGCCCGTGAGGGGATCTGTGAAGGCCGGGGGCCGTGATGGACCCGCGGAGGTGACCGGCCCCGTTCCCCAGCCGTGGTGGGCGGCGGGATCGGCGGCTCGGCCGCCGCGTATTTCCTGCGGCAGAAGTTCGGCCCGGGCGTGCGGCTGGACGTGCTGGAGAAGGCGGCGGTGGGCGGCCGGCTGGCCACGATGGACGTCGAGGGGGCCGCCTACGAGGCCGGGGGGTCCATCATCCACCCCCTCAACCTGCACATGAAGCACTTTGTCAAGGAATTGGGTGAGTGGGGATCCCCAGTCACAGTGTCCTCCAGCCCTCAAATCATCCCTTGGTCCCAAAATCATCCCCCTGGCATGCTCTGGATCCCACTCTGCTGGGGGACATCCCTCTAAAGAACAAGTCTTGGTTGCCCTCCTTTCTTCTCCAGCAGCCTATCCATATCCTTCCCGAGAGCCTTCCTTCCTTTCCCAAATAGCCTTCCATGTCCTTCCTCAATAGTCTCCCTCTTTCTTCTTTTCCCAATATCCCCCCCATATCCTTCCCCAGCAGTCCCCCTTCTTTTCCCAAATCCCCCTCATGTCCTTCCCCAGCAGTCCCCGTTTCTTCCTCAATAGCCCCCCATATCCTTCCCAAGAGCCCTCCTTCCCTTCCCAAATAGCCCTTCATATCCCTCCCTAATGGTCCCCCTTCTTTCCCCAATATCCCCTCCATGTCTTTCCCCAATAGCCCCCCCATATCTTCTCCCTATAGCCCCTGTGGTACCCCAGCCCCCCTCCAGGCAAAGGAAACCCACATCCCAATGGAAATGGGACACCCCCTTCCCATGGGTGACCCATTAATGCCTTAATAAAGGTCCAAAAGTCACCTCAGATCACTCCCTGGCTCCTTGTCAAGAGCTAACTCCCCTTTCCATCCCTTGGGAATAATCCAATCTCGTCACTCACCCTTATCAACGCAAAGCCAGGTTGTCTCAGGAAGGTAAAAATCAAAGTGTAAGAGCTCTTCCTTTCCCTAAATTAATGTTTTCCACCCCTTTTCCTGAAGGCCTCTCAGCCGCCCCAGTCCCGGGCAGCCTCGCTGGCGTTTACAACGGGGAGGAGTTTGTGTTTGAGGAGAGCAGCTGGTACATCATCAACCTCCTCAAGCAGCTCTGGCACTATGGGCTCAACCCCCTGCGCATGTCCATGTGGGTGGAGGACATCCTGGACAAGTTCATGAGGTATGTTGGGCCCTCAAAGGGGAAAAGTGCGAAAAAGATGGAAAAACCATCCAAGGGACACCTTCCACTATCCCAGGTTGCTCCAAGCCCCGTCCAACCTGGCCTTGGACACTTCCAGGCATGGGGCAGCCACAGCTTCTCTGGGCAACCTGTGCCAGGGCCTCACCACCCTCATCATAAAAAAATTCCTTATACCCAACCTAAACCTCCCCTCTTTGTCCTGTCCCTCCAGGCCCTTGTCCTGCTGCTCCTATGAAGGGCTGGGAGCTACATCATGAGATCCCCAACAGCTTCCCAGAGCCACAGAGATAATTAATAATGAATTCCTTGTCTCCAATTAAAGGATCTATCGCTACCAGATGCACGACTACGCCTTCAGCAGCAATGAGCAGCTGGTGCACGCCCTGGGAGGGGACGACTTCATGCGGATGCTGAACCAGAGCATCGACGAGGCCCTGCAGAGAGCGGGGTTCTCCCAAAAATTCATCAACGAGGTCATCTGTCCGGTCATGAGGGTTAACTATGGGCAAGGAGTCAACATCAATGCCTTTGTAGGTGAGTGTTTTGGAGGTCAGTCTCCCATCCTGGCTGTCCCAGGGACCTCATGCTCTTCACGGGTGTTGGGATTCCTGCTCCCTGGACTCCAAGCTGAGCCTCAAAGGGATATTTATCCCCCCTAATTCTCCGCTTTGCCTTTCCAGTGCTTCCCTACACAATGACACCAAACAATGGTGGTTTCCTTGCAGGTGCTGTTTCTCTGGCTGGGGTGCAGTCAGGTCTTTGGTCTGTGAAAGGGGGGAACAAACTCGTCTGCCCCGGCCTCCTCTATGCCTCCAAGGCTGATGTTATCCCCGGAACAGTTGTGTCCATAGAGCCAAAAATCAGACCCAGGCCCAGTGGTGAGTTGGGGTGGATTTCTCTCAGTGGGGAGGGGAATGGCAACACTGGAGACCACCCTCAGCCCCATGGCTGCAGCTCCTTGGGCTTTCAGGATGAAAATTCTTCCCTGGGAGGGTGGGGAGGGGCTGGGATGGAATTCCTAGAGAAGCTGTGGCTGCCCCATCCATGGAAGTGTCCAAGGCCAGCTTGGACGGGGCTTGGAGCAAACTGGGATAGTGGAAAGTGTCTCTGCCCATGTCAGGGGGTGGGACTGGATGGGCTTTAAGATCCCTGTTAACCCAAACCATTCCATGATTCCATGTAAACAGGACTCAAAACCCAGCTGACAGCTAAGCTGGTACTCTAAACCCAAATGGGAAAAATGGGATTCCCTCCTGTCAGGAGGTGGGATAACTGAGGTGTTCTCTGCAGGGGATCCCGTGAAGCTGTACCAGGTCACCTACAACACGTCCTCAGGGCTGACAGGGGACACGTACGACATGGTCATCATCGCTGCTCCGCTGGGCCGCAGCATGGCCAACATCACCTTCAAGAACTTCGACCCTCCCGTCCCGGAATTCCCAAATCCCTACCACCAGACTGTCACCACCCTGGTGCACGGGCGGTTAAACACCTCTTTCTTTGGCTACCAGGACCCACAGGCCTTTCATTTGAGCGGCATCTTCACCACGGAGAACCCCAAGCTGTTCATCAACAGCCTGGGGGTGGTGCACCCCGTGGGGGACGCCACTGGGGACGGGAAGCTACCGTTGGAATCAGCCATCTGGAAGATATTTTCCAACGAAGTGCTCACCAAGGAGCAGCTCACCCTGCTGTTCTCCTCGTACGACTCGGTCAAGGTGAAGTCGTGGTTGGCGTATCCCCAGTACAGCCCTCCCGAGAAATGCCCCCCCATCATCCTGCACGACCACGTGTACTACCTGAACGGGCTGGAGCGGGCGGCCAGCGCCATGGAGATGTGTGCCATCGCCGCCAGGAACGCCGCCCTCCTCGCCTTCCACCGCTGGCACGGCCACTCCGACAGGATCGACCAGGAGGGCCTGCACGAGAAGCTCAAAACGGAGCTCTGACCCCCCGGGGAGGGGGGGCCGTGGGGTTCATTAACGCTAACGAACAGGAGCTCCCTGCTGAGCCCACCCAGGGTGTTCTGTAGAACTGTGGGATAGGTTTGGAAAAGGCTTTTAAGGTCATCGAGTCCAACATCTGACAACACCACCACCATGGGAAAGACCTTCAGGAGCATCAAGTCCAACACCACCACCATGGTCACCCCTCTGGGAAAGACCTTCAAGACCACTGAGTCCAGCGTCAACCCAACCCCACCACCATGGTCACCACTAATTATGCCACATCCACATGGTTTCTGAACGCTTCCAGGGCTGAACAACCCCTTCCATGAAGAAAATTTTCCTCATATCCAACCTAAACCTCCCGTGGTGCAACTTGAGGCCATTTGGCCAACCCAAGAGGGGGCAGGACAGGGGTGAAGTGGCACAGGAGGCATTCCCAAGCGAGCCAGCACGTTTTCCCCAAGCAAATGCCTTTTCCTCAAACTCCTCCAGCTATCCCTGTCTGAGATTAGAGAAGTCATTCAAAGTGCCACATTGACCCCAAAAGTGCCATATTGACGCCAAAAGTTCCCTCCCAGCTCAGGATCACTGTGAAGCCCTGCTGATATCCCTATCCCTATTCTGATAACCCTGTGATATCCCTTCTCCAGCTTGGAATATCCACTCCTTGACTGTCCATCTCTCTGCCTCAGCTACTTTCCAAAGTGTCTACCAAGTAATTATTCCTCAGGGTGGAAACTGAGGTTTAATTAGCTTCCCAAACTGCTTATGGGAGGGGGACTTGTGTGCTGCGAGCTGCCAAAATGGGTGGGAAAGAAGGAAAACCACAAATATCCATCGCTGTATCGGGGTGTGAAGGAGTTAATAAGGAATTTCATGGCCTGAACGTTTTTTAAGGTCATGAAATAACATGAATAACACCAGAAGTAGCACAAATTTAACACCCTCTTCAATAAATTCAGCGTCCTTTAAAGTCTTCCTGAGATTGGGAGTGGAATTAACACCCAGCTGGCAAAAAATGATGTAAGGATGAGTTATGTCAACCATTACAAAATTTATTTTAAAACAAAACAAAATAGTTGTATCCTCGTGGGCATCATCCTGGGGGAGGGAACAGCACCGGTGGGTTGGGATTCGGGTTTTTCCAGAGTTATACTCGTTCCAAAGCTTCCAGCATGATGATGCTGTTCCCTCGGATCACCTGGAAGGGGAAAGTTGAGAGTGCAGCAGTTGTGACCTCAAATTTGAGGGTCCTTCCCTCAAAATTATTTCCCCAAAATGCTGATCCTTCACAAATTCACCAGAGTTGCCCCCAAGGATGAAAACTGATTTTAACCCTAAGCCCCCAGAGATCACAGAATCCCAGAATCACTGAGGTTGGAAAAGACTTTCAGAGTCATCGAGTGCACCCTGTGCCCGATGCCCACCTTGTCCCCCAGCCCAGAGCACGGAGTGCCACGGCCAGGCCTTCCCTGGACACCTCCAGGGGTGGGGACTCCAAACCTCCCCGGGCAGTTCCAATGTTTAACCACCCTCTCCATGAAGGAATTTTCCCAATATCCAACCTGATCCTCCCCTGGCACAGCTTGAGGCCATTTCCCCGTGTCTTGTCTCTTGTTCCCTGGGAGCAGAGCCCGACCCCCCCAGCTCCCCCTCAGGGAGTTGCAGAGAGTGGGAAGGTCCCCCCTGAGCCTCCTTTTCTCCAGGATGAGCCCCCCCAGCTCCCTCAGCCATTCCTGATGCTCCAACCCTTCCCCAGCAGATCCACATCCCACTTCCAGCAGATCCACATCCCACCCAACTTGGTCTCACCCACAGTTACTGACAGTCACTTGATCCCCTCACCCAGATCATCAATAAATGGTCTGGGGCCAGTCCTGAGCCCTGGGGATTCACTGGTGCCCAGCACTGCTGGATGTGGCCCCATTCCCAACAATCCCTGGTCCCATCCACCCATCCAGCTGTTTCCCAGCCAAGAGTTCACCTTCTCCAAGCATCTTCTCCAGGATGGAGACGGCATCCAAAGCTTTGTAAAGCCCAGGCTGACACATCCCACACCTGTCCCTTGCTCTGCCCACGCCGGCCATGTCTGTGCCCACCAGTCCGTCCCAGTGCCCCCAGTGCACTCACCACCATGCCGATGTTGTTCTGCTGCCCGCCCGGCGCCATCTCCACGCACTCGTCGATGACCAGGTTCATGAAGGGGTCGAAGCCCCTCAGGATCCCCTGCACGTGCCGGCCCCCGTTCAGCTTCACTGCGGGGAACCCAGGGGGGTTAGGGGAGGGCAAACCCCAAAACAGGAGGGATTCACCCCAAAACCGCAGCTCGGGAGGGGCAGGACACGTGTGTGGGGGGTGTTAATGGGAAGGGTTTAGTGCAGCCCGTTGAGGGGGTGAGAGGAGAGAGGGAGAAAAAGGGAGTTTTAAATTAATATTATACTTAAATTTTTGGATTAGGTCTTAATGGGTTGTAACTTCAATGGATTTTTATTTAAATGAGTGGATTGTGAAGCCTGAAATTAGGCAGGGTCTGCTCCAGGGGGGTCTGGTCTGTGCTGGGCAGGACCCCCCTCCCTGGGCACTGTGAGGGGGTCCCCAAAATCAGGGGCCGTGCAGGGGACAGGCGTGGGTGGAGGGCCCTCATACCAGGGGCCATGAGGGGGAGCGAGGCAGGGGGCACTTCCCGGGCACCGTGAGCGGCAGAGGGGCCGGGGGGGTCCCCAAAACGGCACCACAGGGGGAGCGGGGGGGGCAGGGGTCCCGTTCCCCCCGCGGGGGCGGGATCAGCCACGGGACTCACATGACAGCTTCTTGTCCATGAACCTGCAACGAAACGGCGTCCGGGTCAGCACCGGCGGGGGGGAAACGGGGCGAGAGACCCCCCTGCACCCTCCACCCTCCACCGCCGCCATCACACCGGGACCACCCCGCCGCCGCCATGACAGCGCGGTGCACGCCGGAACAGCGGCAAGCGGCGGCCCCCGCGCTTCTCCTCGGCCCCCTCGCCCCCCGACCCGGTCCCCGGCCCGGTCCCACCCCCGGTGCCGCCCCCGGACC
>NW_016690377.1:203664-205425 GCF_001604755.1 Lepidothrix coronata
CATGTGTGTAGGTGTGTAGAGGGTGTGTGCGTATATGTGTACATGTTTATTATATATGTGTACATGTTTATTATACATGTGTGCCCATGTCCATACGTGTGCGGTGTGTGTGCACATGTGTCCACATGTGTGCAATGTGTGTGTGGCTGGGGCTCACCCCGGGGCTGTGCCCGTGTGCAGGAGCCGTCCCACGCTGTGTACACACACACGGGGGGGGTCCCCCTGGGCCCTGCAGACCCCCCCCACCGCCCCCCAGCACATTTGGGGTCACCCCACACCAGCATCGCCCCGCACAGAGCGCTCTGGGCTCCCCCTGCCCAAGCAGGGCCATGGGTGCCCCCAGCCCCACCCTCCCCACCACAGCCCCCCGAGCCCAAGTTGGGGGCGCACTGTGGGTGCCCACCAGCCCCACTTGTGTGCCCCATCCTCCCCCGAGCCCCCCAAGATGGGGGTGCCCACCAGCCCCACCCTCACCCACCCACTCAGGACACCCCCAGCACCCATGGGAGGGGCCCCTCGTGTTTTTGGGGAATCCCAGTTGGGGGGGTCCCAGGTGAGTTTTGGGTTGTACCAATATCTTTTGGTGTATCCCAGGCGTGTTTTGGGAATTTCCAGGTGTATTTGGGGGGGTGTCCCAGCTGTATTTTGGGGTGCAGGAGAAGCCAGAGCCAGCTCAGGTGTATTTTGGGGGGGGGGGTGTCCCAGGTGAGTTTTGGGTTGTACCAAGTATATTTTGGGGGGTCCCAGGCAGGGTTTGGGTGGTACCAATGTCCTTCAGTGTGTCCCAGCTGCACTTTGGGAATTCCCGGGTCCCCGCAGCTGCTCTCCTTTGATGAGGCCGTTGGGGGGGGTCTCCTCAGTGCCCCCCCATCACTGCTGGATGGCAGCCAGCCCGTCCCTCATCTTCCTGGCCATGAGGGGCACGAGGCGCAGGTGCTGGTCCCCGCAGGAGGCCAGGCAGGCGTCCAGCTGCCCCCTCACCTTGGGCTCTGAGCCCCCCGAGTCCAGCGCGTCCTTCGCCTGGTCCCGGCACTGCAGGGAGCAGCGGCTCAGCCGGTCCTGGGGGGGAAACAGGGATTTGGGGGGGTCATGGGCTGTATGGAGGTGCTGGGGGGCACGCAGGGTGTTGGGGAGCACAGGAGATGCACTGGATGGAGGGCACAGGGCATGTCCAGGGGGCACAGGACACGTGGGGGCACAGGGAATGTTGGGGGATGCAGGAGATACAATGGGGGGCACAGGGTGTTTTGGGGGCAGAGGAGATGCACTGGGGGGCAGAGGGCATATTTAGGGGGCACAGGACATGCAGTGAGGGGGTGCAGAGATTTGGGGGGGTCAGGCCCTGCACAGGGTGTGGGGGTGGGCAGGGCTGGTTCAGGGTGTGCTGGGGGGCACGGGGCTGGCACTGGGGGGGGAATGTCTCACCTGGAAGTGCTCGAGCTCGGCAGTGACGATGGCCTGGGCCTGGGCCAGGGGCGCGTGGCAGCGCTCGATGCAGCGCTGGACCTCCTGCATGGAGGCTGAGCCGTCCTCACAGCAACGGGCACTGCACCGGAACATGGCACCCTGGGCACGGGGGACAGGGGTGAGAGGGGACACCCCCTGGGACAGGGGGCAGTTAATGGGGGCACCCCCAGGGACGTGGAGGGGACAGGGGAGTTGATGGGGGACACCCTGAGGGACAGGGAGAGGAGGGGGAGGCAGTGAGTGACCCCGCCAGGGGTGTGGAGGGGAGGGGGGTTAATGGGGGCACCCCCAGGG
>NW_016690377.1:205890-208798 GCF_001604755.1 Lepidothrix coronata
CAGTGTGGGGGCGTGTCGGGGGGGTCAGCGTGGGGGACACCCCCCACACTCTGTGGGAGACCCCAGGAGGAGCCCCCTGAGCGTGGAGCTGCCCTGGGAATGGGGGGGACGGGGCGGGGGGGGCACAGGGCACGTGTAGGGGACACATGGTGTGTGTGGGGACAGAGAAGAAGCACTGGGGGGGCACAAGGACCGGGGGGTTCACAGGGCTGGTCGCGGCGCTGCCCGGGCTCACACGTGTGGGGGGGGGCGGCCCCTGCGCGGTCCCGGAGCCCCCCGGGCGTGTCCCCCCCGTCCCCCGGCCCGGTACCTGCATGGCGCGGATCCGCTCCCGCTCCAGCCCCTGCACCGCGCTCTCCACGGCCGCCTGGACCCGGCCCTGCGCCGCCTCCGCCTCCGCCATCCCCGCCCGGCACCGCGGCCTCGGGCCCGCCCCGAGCGGGGCCGGGCTGGGCCGGGAGCGGGCGGGGGTCGGGGGGACGGGCCAGGACCGGGCCGGGGGGACGGGAACCATCGGGGTGTATCCCAGGGAACCGGGGAATTCCCAACCCCTGCTGCCCCCCAAACACCGGGGCGGGGGGGAGAGGTCGGGCCGGGCAACCCCGGGGGGCTCGGGGTGGGGTGGATGGGGCGATACAACCCCCCCCTGCTCCAATGTCCACCCCCCAAAACCGGGGGGCTCGGGGCGGGGGCAGTGCCCACCCTCCTCACTGCAGTGCCCGCCCCCCAAAAAACGGGGGGGGGGGGCGAGCTGGGCCCCATGGGGGGGCCTGGGGGGCAATGCAACCCCCCCTGCCACGTGCTGCAGTGACCTGGGTCACCCCCCTAGACTTTAATCCAGAACAAGGATTAAGGTCATTCCCCCCTCACCCCCCAAACTGGCCATGGAGGAAAAGCAACACCCCAAATTCGCTGTGTTCCCCCCCCAAACACATCCCTGACACTGCTGGTGGGCTGGGTCAGGGATGAGATCCTGCAGCCCCCCAAATTCTCTGGCTCACCCTCCCCCAAACACATCCCCCACGCTGCTGGGGGGGTGGGGATATGGCCCCCCAGGCCCCCAAATTCTGCAGGTCCACCCTTTCCTCACTCCTGGCTTCATGATTTGGGATAAAAACATGGGAAAAGGGGGCTGAGCCCATCACTGGAGCATCAGTCCTGCACCCTGGGGGTACTCCCCACCCTGTCACAGGACCCAGCACCTCCTTCACAAATATCCCCCCAAAAAAGCCCCAAACCACAAGTTTTCTGAAAAAAAGTGTCTTTTATATCACTTAAATAACTCTAATCCAGGTATTAGGAGAGGGAAAAAAAAAAGACCAGGCGATCACAAGAACATATTTATAGGAATCAAAATTAATTTAAACCACACAAAATAAATTAAAACATTAAATATTAACTTTCAGTGCAACATATACAGAAGACATGAGAGTAACCATGACTTAAAAAAAAACCAAAAATAACCCAAAAACAGAGGAAAAAGCGCCAGGTTGGTTATGAGAAGGACTACGGGGAGGATTAAGGCCGTGCTGGAGGTTGGAGCTCCAGCCCGAGGAGGTTTCCTAGGATTAAGGTTCATTTTATTATTAATAAAAAGCTTGTATTTGTCCCCAAAATGAGCATGGGCCGAGTGGCTGCCGAGGTTCTGTCTCTGTAGAAAAATAAAGCCCCATCCTGCCGGGGTTCTGGTTTAAAAACAATCATCCAGGAGGCAAAAACCAGGGAAAACAACCCAAAACCAAAGGCAAAGCCCACTGGCACAAGGCCAGGGCTCGGGCCCGTGGCTCTGCTGGTGCTGCTGAGCACGTTCCTGTCTTGCTTCTTCCGTGGTGGTGGGAAAATGAGGAAAAAGGGAGAAAACATCCCAGAAAATAGACCAAAAGCAGAGGAGAGGTGCTGTGCCATTCCTGGGGTCCAGGGGGGTCCTGGCTCCGTCACACACCTGTGGGGAAGGAGGGGGCAGTGGGTTATACTCCGGGGGTGCTGGTGGTTGTGGTCCCACCATGGTGCCCCCGGGCACCTGTCTTGGCAAGGCAGCAGGTGCCACCCCTCAGGTGTCCCCTGTCCCTCACCTGTCTTGGCATGGCAGCAGGTGCCACCCCTCAGGTGTCCCCTGTCCCTCACCTGTCTTGGCAAGGCAGCAGGTGCCACCCCTCAGGTGTCCCCTGTCCCTCACCTGTCTTGGCATGGCAGCAGGTGCCACCCCTCAGGTGTCCCCTGTCCCTCACCTGTCTTGGCATGGCAGCAGGTGCCACCCCTCAGGTGTCCCCTGTCCCTCACCTGTCTCAGCAGCAGGTGCCACCCCTCAGGTGCCCCCCGTCCCCTCCCTGTCCCGGCAGGAGGTCCCCCCAGCCCTCACCTGTCTCAGCGTGGCAGCAGGAGGTGCCCCCCTTGAGGAGCCCCCCTGGTTTCTCCTGGCCCCCTCCGGGCTCCCGGCACCACGGGCATCGCTTCCGCAGGCGGCAGCAGCTGGAAGGGAGCGGGGAGGGGGCGGTCAGGGGGTCCCAGGCCCCTCCCCGGGATGTATCCGGGGGGTGCTGGATGCCCCGGGGTGCCCCTGGCCCCGGATACTCACTGGATGAGGACGCAGACAGAGATGAGCAGCACCGAGGCCACCACGGCCACCACGAGCAGGGCCGTGATCGTCTGTTTCTTCTGGTTGGCGGCCACCACGGCCAGGAGGTCGGCGTGTTCACAGCGTGTCCCCACGTACCCAGAGTGGCACCTGCACCGGGAACGGGGACAGCAGAGTCACCCCGGGACAGGGGACACAGGGGAGGGACAGAGGAGTCACCCTGGGACAGGGGACACAGGGGAGGGACAGCAGAGTCACCCTGGGACAGGGGACACAGGGGAGGGACAGAGGAGTCACCCTGGGACAGGGGACACAGGGGAGGGACAGCAGAGT
>NW_016690377.1:208898-272171 GCF_001604755.1 Lepidothrix coronata
CCCCGGGACAGGGGACACAGGGGAGGGACAGAGGAGTCACTCTGGGACAGGGGACACAGGGGAGGGACAGAGGAGTCACCTCAGGACAGGGGACACAGGGGAGGGACAGAGGAGTCACCCTGGGACAGGGGACACAGGGGAGGGACAGCAGAGTCACCCTGGGACAGGGGACACAGGGGAGGGATAGCAGAGACAACCCAGAATAGGGCACACACAGGAGGGACAGGGGAGTCAGCCTGGGAACAAGGACACATGGGATGGACACCAGAGGCAGCCCCAGGACCCGCTGGCAGCCAGCAAAGCCAGGCTCAACCTGGCTCTTTGGGGATCCCCACAGCACAGACGAGGGAAGACCCCAAGGAAGCCCCAGGAGCTTTCCCAGAGGTTTCCCAGCACTCACACACACGCTGGCTTGTCCTCCTGGACCAGGAACCGGCAGGTGCCATGGAAGCAGAACTGGCTGTGGGAGTCAGGACAGTCATTGAAGTGGGACCTCACGGCCGCTGCCACCGGTGGGCCTGGAGCTGGGAGCAAAAACAAGGACAAAACAGCATTTTTAGGGAATTTCCCAAGCCCAACTCCTACCCAGCTCTGTTTTGGGGCTGGATGGCTTTATTTTGGGATCAGCACGTGGGATACAGTCCAGTGACCACCCAAGGGAGCCCAGACGGGTCCTGCTTAAACCAGCAGCAAAAAATAATCCTGAAGGAATTTCCTAAAGAGCTTAAAATGGAGGAGGAGAGAGTTAAAGAACGTCAGAGTCGCTGCAGCTCTGACCAAGCCGGTGGCTTTGCCGGGATCCTGTTTTCCATTACATCCCACGCTGGTTTGAATTATAGACACGGGAAACAAATATCCTGCACTGGGATTATCCCGGGAATAAAGCACATCCGATCGCTGTCGTTTCAAAGCCACCTCAAGTTCCTGTGCCGTGGATTTATGGCAGGCCAGGGTAATTAAAGCCATGGATGCGGGAATGCTTCCGGGTCCTCGGGGAGCCCAGGCAAGAAACCACGGAGCGGGATGGCTCCCACAGGGATTTGGAGTTCACAGTGGGAATCACTGCCAAAATCAGCGCCTCGCCAGGAAAACCCCGACACCTCCATCCCCAGGGATGGAATATCCCAGGAGAGCCCAGATTCCTCCTTCTGGCTGGAATATCTTTATAAAACTACTCCTTTTTAGGGTTTTAACCCACAAATCCAAGCCTGTGCCTGCTGTGCCCCCCATCCCAGATTCCAAGCCCCCCATGCCAGGCTCGGAGCCCCCTGGAATTGCTGAGGATGGACCAGCAGGGCTGGAAGAGGCAGCACGTCCCTTTGTCCCTGTGGTGCATCCCTGGATCCAGCACAGTTCCCGGGGTGTCCTGGCTCCTGTTCAGCCTCAGCATTCCCAGCTGTTGCCCACATTGCAGCCAACTCCTCCTCCTCCTCCTCCTCCCACCCCAAGGATCCCTGTCCCTGCAGTGTCCCTCGGATCAGCTCCCACCCTCCAGCCTCTGGGATGGGCACAAATCCATTGGGAAAGGGGCTGCCAGCATCCTCAGGATGCCAGTGCCAACCCCATCACGGGGTTTTGCTCCCAAACCTCCCAGCACTGCTTCCCAAATAATGCTGTTGAACCATCCCATTATTCAGCGCCAAAAGGAGATTTGCCAGCCCAAAATGAGATTTCCCAGCCCCAAAAGGAGATTGGGAACACATCCACTGGGAAGGGGGGTGCCAGCATCCTCAGGGTGCCTTCCCTGCCACAGAGTTTTACTTCAAAGCCTCCCAGCACCGTTCCCTTTAATGCTTCCCAAGCAATGCCGTTGAACCATCCCATTTTCCAGTCCCAAAAGGAGGTTTCCCAGCCCCAAAGGGAGGTTGGGCACACATCCATCAGCAAAAGGGCTGCCAGCACCCTCCGGGTGATAGTAGTGCCACAGGGTTTTGCTCCAAAGCCTCCTGGCACCACTTTCCCAAACGACGCCATTGAACTATCCCATTTTCCAGCCCCAAAGGAAGTTTTCCTGCCTCAAAGGGAGACTTTCCCAGCCCTAAAAGGAAAAGGTTTCCCAGCCCTAAAAGGAAAGTGTGTCCAGCCCCAAAGGGAGCATTTCCAGCCCCAAATGTCCCAGCCCTGCCTGCAGTCAGCCCTTCCCGAGGCTGGCACATCCCATCGGAGCTGTGCCGGGAGCGAAGGGCCCTGGGCTGGCACAGCCCATTGTGCCACTTCCATGAATGAGCCAATTTATCCTCCCGGTGCCGCCAGGACCGTCAGGCACCAGCAGCTTCCCGGTGGGACACACTTCCGAGTGGTCACGCAGCAGGACTCTGAGGAATTTCCACCCCCCAAAAGCAAGGTGCATGGACAACAGCCACCGCAGAGCGCAGTTTTTCCTTAGGGATAAAGTCCCTGTGGGGGCAGGATCCCACCCAGGGCCCCATTATCCTGCAGGGAGGAGGGTGGGATGCCAGAGGATCCATGTGGCTGATCCCAGGCAGGCTGCAAACGCGGATACCCCGCAATTCCCACTGGCACACTCACCATTCCGGGCTGCCGTGGTGTTCTCCAGCGCGTGGCACGCGGCGAGCAGGACACCTGTGGGAAGGGGTAGAGACGGGAATCAGCCATGCTGTGACCCCCCAAAAGCTGAGAGGGTTCACCAAAATCACTCCAAGAGTTTTAAGGAAAACGCAGGAATTCCTTGTGCAGGCAGAAGGAGGGGCTGCAGGACGGGAAGGCTTGGAATGACCCCCCCGAGCTGCCCCCTTAGGGGGGATGGAGCAGCCCCCCCGCTCTGAGCCTTCCTGGGCTGTGGAGCCAGCCGAGGGCAGCAGCCCCTTCCCTGGATTTGACCCAATTTCCTGCATGGATTTAATCGAACGGCGCAGAAAGGCGAGACAGACCCTCGGGCTTCACATCCAGCAAATCCCAGCGGCCCTGGAGCTTCAGGGATCACTGGAGCTTCAGGAACTGACCACGGCTCCAGGGATCACTGGAGCTTCAGGGATCAGCCACAGCTTCCCTGCTTTTGTTGGAGACCTCGGGGATTTTCTTCCCACGGAAATTTAATCAGGTTTTCCCATTTTTTTTGGCTCAGTGCTGGACAGTGCTCTGTCCTCCAGCCCCGCTCCGGCTTGTCCCGATATTCTGCCCTCCACGCCAGGTGTTTTTGGGAAATGGCTCATCCCTGTGCCATGGGGTGGCTGTACCACTCCCTCGAGAGTTCTGGCCTGCCTGTTCTCCTGCCGGGATCCCTCTTGGCTCCAGCAGTGTCTCTTCCCAACGTCTCTTCCCTGTCAGGTGTAACACCTGCCCCTGCAAAGCCCAGCTGAGGGGGAAGCCCAGCTTGCCCCGTGTGACCACCTTGTCACTGGTGCCAGTCCCTGGCAGCAGTTTTCCATCCCCAATGCCAGCCAAGGGCTCCAGTGGCTCCCCATGGACACCTCATGGACACAGCAGAATCCACACCCTCGGTCTGACCGGCCCCTGGACCGGGGCTGCCTCCACCAGCCATCCCAGGCAGCTGCTCTCGCTTGGTTTTCTAGTCCCATCCCATCCCGTTCTCTGGGGACATTTGGGAAGCTCTCCTTGCCATCACCTCCTCTGCCAGCCAAGCCCCCTGAAGTCACCCTCCTGGCATGAACCCCCAGCTCACCGAGGGACTCCCAAGCCTTTCCGATGGATAGACACAGATCCAACAACTCCATCCCACTAATTCCCAGTCTCCGGTTCTCCCTCTCACTAATTCCCAGCCTCCTCCCCCAGCAAAGGGCTCAGCTCCTCTTGCCTCCGCCGTTATCGCTGGGGTGTGTTCCCTGCTCCAAGTTTTCCCTCCTGATCCGCTTGGCTCCAGTTTCCCCTCAGCTCCAGCCCAGCCCTTGGAAGCCTTTAGGTGCATGTACGTTGTGCTGGAGGGGGTTTTCCCCTTCTCCACGATATTCCAAGTGGATGCTCCGATCTGCTGGCTCGATGCATTTTATCCAGGGCTCTCTCCCCATGGAGATTTGGATCTGATCCCCCAGGAGCCACTGCTCCTGGATGGGGGATTACAGCGCCCAGACAGGTGGGCAACCTGCAGATCAGCCCCCCGAGGTGGACAACCATCGGGGTTGGAGAGGTCTGGAGCCACAGGAATGGGAAGCAGCAGGAGCAGAGGGGCCATGGGAGCCCCTGGATGAGCTGAGGGGTGTCACCGACACCCTCAAGGGATGCTCAGACCCCCCGAGGGATCCGGAGACGCGGAGCCAAAGCAGCAGCTCCAAGAGCTGGAGCGGAGCCAATTCCAGCCACTTTCCCGAATCCAAGCGCTGCCAAGCGGCTCTTTCCCACCGGGATAGAACAACCCTTGCCCCGGCGAGGAGCCCCGGAGCTGTGGGTGACACAGGCGGGGACACCACGTCCTCCTCGAGGACAGCGGGACAAATCCAACCGCGGATCCTTCCCGGTGCCGCATCCCATGAGGGGCACCCAGGACCCGGCTCCGCGTTCTCCCACATCCACGCTCATCCCACTGCCAGCCTGGGAAGCGCCTCCGTCCCATCCGCAGCATCGCCCCGCTCCATCCTGGAGAACCCACGCTTCCCACTGCTCCCCCTTTCCCCGGCAACCACCACCCCTGCTCTAATTAGCCCCCAGCTCTAATTAACCGCCCTAATTAGCGGCCGGGGCCGTACTCACGCGTCGCGGCGAAGGCGCCTTCCCACAGGGAACGAACTTCGGGAGCGACCGCCCGGGGGATTTTATGGGATTTCATGGCATTCACGCACCAAACAACCACAAACCACCCCCGAAACCCCCAAACCCTTCAGAACCCGCCAGTGCGGAGGGGGCTGCGGGCGTCCCCCCCGCTCCCCTCGGCGGGTCCGTGCGGGGCAGGCGGGGCGCGAACCCCCCGGGCCGGAGCCCCCCGAGCCCCCCGGTCCCGGAGCGGCCCCGCACGTACCGAGGGCCAGCGCGGCCGGGCCGCCCGCCATGGCGGGGCTGCACCGGAGCGAGCGGGGCCGGCGCCGGGGCCGGGGCCGGGGGCGGGCGGTGGCGGCGGGGCCGCTGCGGGGCCGAGGGGCGGCTCCGCCCGGCGGAAATGGGCGGCACCGGCCGGGCCGGGGCGGGCCCAGCGCGGGAACCGCCGCCCACCGCGACCCCTCAGGGAGCACCCGAGACACCCCCTCAGGGGATTATCCGGGACCCCCCCGGAACCGCCCGAGACCCCCCTCAGGGGATTATCCGGTACCCCCCCGGAACCGCCCGAGACCCCCTCAGGGGACTGTCCTGACAGCCCTCGCAGGATCACCCGCACCCCCCTCACGGCACTGCCTGGGACCCCCGTTATGGGACGACTCGGGATCCCCCTCATGGGAACATCCAGGGCGCCCCTCACGGGGTCATCCGTGACCCCCTCACGGAACTATCCGTGACCCCACTGGGCGCCCCCATCACCGGACTATCCGGGACACCCCCATGGAACTACCTGGGGTCTCTGCCATGGGACCATTTGGGACCCCCCCCCCACTCCCTGGAGTCCCAACACCCCCAGAGCCCCCAGCTCAGTGTCACCCCCTGAGCGGGGTCCCCACAAGGAGGGGGAGCAGGAGGAACCAGGAGCCCCCCCCATCCCTCTGTGCACTCCCGTGACTCCCGGATTGCCAAATCTGCTGCCAGCACATCCTTCATCATCCTCAACTGCTGCTGATCCCAGCCTTGGTCAGCCCAAAATCTACAGGGTCCCCACCCCACTGATCCCAACCTTGGTCATCCCAAAATCTGACGGGCCCAGCTGGGATTCCTTTCGGGGGGACAAAGAGACTGTGGTGGCTCAAATCCATCTGGTGGTTGACACAGCCCCCGTGATCCATGAGGATCATCCCCTGGGATACTGTATTTAAGCCATGGAAGCCCCCAGGGGTGGGGACAGGCAGGGGGTCCACCTGGACCCCGCTGTGCCAGGAGTCCCCGCAGCCATGCCGGGCTGTGCCGGCGTCCCGTGGGAGCTGCTCCCAGCCCTGCGGTGGGAGCGGGGCCCAGCCCTCCCCGTTCCCAGGTGATACCATCTCCCCTCGGCACTTGAAAGTGGCTCTTTGAAGGGGCTGGGAGCCAGCTCTTCCCAACGCTGCCGATCCCGAATCCCAGCACCCCAAAATCCATTGGAATGTTACCTCAGAACACAAGCATCCCAGCGACATGACCATCCCCAAATCCCACTGGAGCCTGTTGGATCATGGGGGGCCCTGTGGGCTGCACATCCCGGGCTCTCTGTTCCTTCAGGCACTCACGGCATTTCCACCCAGTGGGGCTCATCCCAACCATCCCAAGTCTTTCCCAGCTGCTCCAGGCAGATATATCCCCGAGGACAGGACAAATCCAGCTGCCATATCCTGGGGTGGTGGCCCTCAGTGGGGTCCCACCAACCCCATAAAGGATCCTCTGCCATTGCCAGTGATTCCCCTCCCAGCCATCCAAGGGGAAAACACCCTGGGAGCCGATCCCAGTATGGGAAAGGCGGGGTGTTCCCCCCATTCCTGCTTTCCTGGGATGATAACAGGGAAGCAGAGTTTTCAAAGAGGTTTCTTTGTAAGCAGAGGTTTCCTCCTGTGCCATCGTCCTCCCACCCACTGGGAATCAGCACTGGAAGCATTAGCTGCCATTGGAATGGGAATGGTGGCAGGGCCAGGGCAGTGGAGTGGGCAGGAGGAGTCAAAGGGATTTGGGCTGATCCCGAGTACCTCAAAAGCACCTGGAATGTCATGGGCAGGGTGTATGAAAAGGTGACTCTTTCCTCCCTGGCACCACCATCATTCCTGACACCCACTGGCATTCCCGACACCCACCATCATCCCTGACATCCACCAGCATTCCCACCCCCCACCAGTATTCCCAACACCCTCCAGCATTCCCAGCACCCACTGGCATTCTCAACACTCCTCAACATCCTCTATGAGCATTCCCAACACCCTCCAGCACCCCTGACCCCCACCAACATTCCCGATCTCCACCCTCTGGAAGGAGCACCCAGGACATCACCCCACACAATCCAGCCCTCTCCGAGTGCTGGCTCCAGAGTTCCAGGGCTCCAGTCCCTCTTCCCCGAGTTATAAAACCACAAACCCAAGCCAGGTGTTATTTTGGGATTATAAGGATAATTAAATTGGGATTCTTTAATTGTTCCTGCCCTGGGAGCCTCCGGAGGTTGGGTTTTCCTTTTGGAATTGCTCTTTGTCCATGGTTTATGCTGGGTTTGGGATTAAAGGGTCATTCCCAGGAGCAGATCCCACAGATCCAGCAGAGCCGAGTTGAATCTGGGATAAATCCATCAATTTAGGGCAAATCTCTGAAAAAGGTATATAAACCCCTTCACCTTCAACCTCCATTCCCTCCTCTTTCCCTGCCTGTGGGATATCCAGGGTGGAAGGTGACACTTTGGACCCTTCCATGCAGCAGCCAGTGGGAAACCCACCCAAAACGTGGGATTTGGGGATTTATCCAGGCTGGAGGGCAAGGCTTTAGACCCCTCCATGCAGCAGTTGATGGGAAAACTCAACCAAAATATGGGATTTTGGGGGTTTGGGGAATCCCCCCCCCCAAACACCCTCTGTGCCCCCACGGGGACAACTCCAACCCCCTGAGATGGACAGGGAATATTCTCCTCACTGTGGATTCTCATCCCTCTTGTGCTCCCATGATTTTAATCACCGATATTCCGATGTGGCGATGAAAAAAACAGGAAAAAATCCCCCCAATCCCCCCGTTTCTCTCCCTCCCTGGAGAAGTGAGGAACAAGGGGGCTGTGTGTTCTCGTGTCCGGCAGAAAAGCCTCCGGCCGCCTGTTTGCTTTGGATGGGGAAGGTGAAAATGAGGCAGAGGGAAAACACGGCGCTGGGCTCCCCCCGGCCCTTCCCGCCGCCTCACACAATCCCAAATTGTAGCTGCTGGGATGGGTTTGGCTGCTCCGGGGAGCCCTGAAATCAATCAGGCGGCGGCAGAGGGAGGGAACAGCCCCTCCTCCCCCCGTGTTTATTTTCTTAATATATGGGCTGAGAATAAATTAAATGTTATTCCCAGGGTCAGGAATGTTGCTGCTCTGGAGAGTCCCAGCCCCGGGATGCTCCGATCGCTGCTGCCCCATCCTGGATTTTGGGGGTCTGGCCCATGCCAGAGCTGTTACTGGAAGGGCAGTGCCTCCAACATCTCTCCAGACCCAAATTTTGGGGGTCTGACCCATCCCGGGGCATCTTCATCCCATTATCAGGCAGGCATCACCTCCAATGTCTCCGCCATCCCACTAAAAATGGGGCTTTATTGGGAATTTTTTCCTGGCTTTATCTTACAGGTTCTGTTTTTCCACCGGCTTAAAAGGCTCTTTCATAGCCAGGATTTTCCCCGTGAATGTCCATTTTATTCCAGTTTTTTTTTCTTTCTTCCTTTCCTAAATAACTTCTCAGGGTTTTCTCCCTTCCCTCCCCTTTTCCTTACTCCCCCTTTTCTGTTTATGTCCCTTTTTTCGCCTAAAACCTCCATAAATAAAGGATTTTGGAGCAGTCCAAGGCTGGACACTAACAAGGGCTTTGTTGGCTGCCGGAATGCCGCCGGCTCCGGGTTGGCAGCTCCCGGGATAATGTCAATAATGGATCAGTTAGCACCAGATTATATTAAATATATGTTTATCCAGCAGTGGCAGAGTAGGGATCAGCATGTCCAGAGTGAGCAGGAATTTTCCCTGGGAATGCAGGAGAGGGGCTGATCCCGCTCCGGAGCCGACCCTGTGGTGGCTCTGGCAGGTCCCTGTGCCAGGTGTTTTGGGGTTTCCCAGCTCTCCGTGACCTGCTGTGGTCATGGGAAGCCATGTCCACCCGTGCCATGGACACAGGGATCATTCAGCTGTGGTGACCGGAGCCTGGAGAGCACTCGGGCGGCTGCACGTCTGGCTGTGCCCTCAGAAACCCCGAATCCACACTCTGGTTCTCCTCCTCCTCCTTGGGATCCCTCTGGGGTTTTGTGGTGGGACCCCAAATCCACACTCTGGTTCTCCTACTCCTTCTAGGGATCTGCCCAGGGCATTGCAGTGGGACCCCAAATCCATGCTCTGGTTCTCCTTCTCCCCCTCAGGATCCCTCTGAGGTTTTTCAGTGGCTGAGTGGGGAAGGGCAGGAGGGTGTTGGGGTGACTTTTGGGGGAGCAGCATTCCCAAATGACACTGGGAAGGTGCTGGGAGGCTCAGGATACCCTCCCAGCACAGGTGGGACCCCCAGGCAGGTTTCCCCAGCCATGCAGCCAAGGTGTTCAGGCTTGAGATTCCTCCCTGTGTCCTTCCTTTCTCCCTGAGCCACCGGAGCAGGGCAAAGGGCCAGGAAAGGGTGTCCGGCCAGGAAAAAGCCCCCGGAAAGCAGCCGGCGGTGGAACAGAGGCTCTCAGTGTCCGGGCCATTAATCCGGGCGGTCACAATGCTGGCAGTGCCCCCGCGGGAGCTGTTTGTCCTTGTTCAGCCTGTTTATCCAGCGCTCCCATTGTGCCGGCCCGGCAGGAGCGGCTCCGCACCCTCCGGAGCGCTGACTCAGCGCCCGCGGCCCCGCTCCCCACGCGGCGACCGCCCGGGAATCCATCCCCTGCCCGGGAATCCGCCCGCTCCCGCAGCCGGGCAGGGCATGGCACCGGCACCTGGGGATGGGATCGGCACCTGGGGATGGTGTTGGGACCTGGGGATGGCATTGGTGGAACCAGAGCCAGGAGGTTTGGGATGGCATCGGCACCTTGGGATGGCATTGGAACCTTGAGATGGCATCAGCACCCTGGGATGACAGTGGAACAACCAGAGATGGGAGGGGAGGGATGGCATTGGTACCTTGGGAGGGCATTGGCACCTTGGGAGGGCATTGGCACCTTGGGATGGCATTGGCACAACAGGAGCTGGAAAGCTTGGGATGGCATTGGCATCTTGAGATGGGATCGGCATCTTGGGATGGCATTGCCAGAACCAGAGCCAGGAGATTTGGGATGTTATCGGCCCCTTGGGATGGCACCAGCACAGCCTCTCGGCTGCCTGGGATCATGCCCAGAGCTCCCATCTTTCCCCGGGAACGTGGGAAAACAGCCCTGTTGTGGTCCCTGCCCCGGGCTGAGCCTCCCCGGTGCGATAGGCGATTCCCAGCTCCCTCCCACGGGAATGATTCACCTTCGGAAGTGGAGATGGGGGTGAAGGATCGCAGGCCAGGAGCCGCAGGAGCCACGCGTGACTCAGCCCACAGGAACGGCTGGAATGTGTCCCTGCCCCGGGAAGGCCACACAGGTCTGACAGGTCCAGGCGCTCTCCGGAACTCCTTTGGGAAGCAGAGGAAGGCCCTGGAGCGATCGGATGTTCCCAGGCACTCGCAGATCCCTGAGATCTTACACAGCTCACACCTGCGTTTCCCAAGGGAGACAAACTGGGAGGGGAAGGTTGGGATCTGCTCCTGATCCTGGCGAGGTCACGGCACAGCCACTGCTGCCAGACCCTAAACCACTCCAAAGCTCAGAGTTTGGCTCATTATGGAGCTGGGAAGAGCCAGCAATGACCCTCTGGCAGACAGGGAGTCCAGGAATTTGGTGTCCCCCACCTCGGTGTCCCTGCTCTGGGCAGTGGTGGGAACCAGAGACCTCACCTGTACATTGGAATGCTGTGCATTCCAATGGATCCACGAGCTGTGCCAGGGGACCCTCACACAGAAGGTGACAGGCTGGTGGCACCACGAGGGTCCCCTGCATGGATGAGATGGGAATGGGAAGAGGAGCTGCTGTGCCAGCCCATTCCATCCCTACCCCCTAGATCCCTTTTAAGGATCAAGTGTGACCCCACAGGGCCCCGAGGCCGAGGGGACTCTGCAGGGGACACGTCCCGGCTGAGCCACCAGGGTGGGGATGGGAATCAGGATGAAACACAAACATTCCATGGGAAGAGCCCAGGAGAGACCCAGACTTTGCTCCGGTGGCAACACTGAGCAGATTCTGCACTGCTGCCAAACAAACCCCGACGCTGGGCCAGGGCCAGGGCTGGAAAATTTCGAGTGCCAGGAGCAGCGCGGGCACAGCCGGGAGTCACTGGGGCTGCAGGGACAAACCCTGGGATGATGCCACCAGCTCTGCCCTCCAGGCATTCCGATGGATCCAGGAGACAGGGCTGGAGCAAGGAGGGGAATTTGGGCAGGGAGCAGGGCATTAGTTTTCTGGGGGTTGCTGCTATTTTGGGGTTGTGTTGCAACGTTGTCCTGAGCGGTGACTTTGTGTCTTGGCCAGGTGACGGCACCCAGGGGTTTCGCAAGAGGGAAAACACCCCCTGCATGTCTGTGCCAGCTCCTCACCCTCATTTCCCCATCGTGGAAAAGGCACCAGGAGCCTTCAGCCCCTCAGGATGGACCAGAGCTGAGTGAGCCCGGAGTTCTCCAGGGACATGGAGCCGTGGCCTCTCTGACGTGCGCCTTGGTTCGTGTGAGCACATTGGAAAATCCTTGGCAGCCCCAAAACCCTAGGAATTAATAAAAGACAAGGTAATAATGGCAATAACAATCAGTTATGATAATGAAATAATAATGAGAATAATCATGATAAAAATTCATCCCTTTCTTCTCCCATCACACCAAGAAACTCAAAACCAAAGCTCTCCACATCTGTCAGGGCTCTGTGCCGGTTCCCAAGGCTCCAGACCTGCTCAGATCCCAGTGCCAACCCCCTGGCTCCGTCGGAATTCCACTGTGGCCTCCCCATTGCCCCTCACCCCCTGATATCTAAACCCAGTGAAAAGAACCAGGAGCACAAAATTCCACCAGAGCATCACAAAGGCTGCTGACGTCAGGGAGGAGGAAGGCTCTGGGCCAGGAGAAGGGAAGCTGTGTTTGGAAAATGACAATTTCTGTCTCGGAAAGGCGGCTGTGAAAGGAGCCCTTCTCCGGGAGCCGGCGCCGAACAAGAAAAGCCTTTGAACGGCGGGGAAGCGGCTCGGCCAGGGGCCAACCCGCCAAAAATCCATCAGGAGCCTGGCTCCGGAGCTGGGAGACATCCTGGCACGGCTCATGGTCCAGGGGAGATCCTGTGGCTTGGGAAGCAGGAAGACATCCCAGCACGGCCGGTGGTGCCAGGGGGATCCTGCACCAATCCTGCACCAATCCCGCTGTGCTGGTGTCCCACCAGCATCCATTGGGATGGGGACGGCACCAAGGTCAAGGTGCCAATCTCTTGATCCGTGTGCCAGCAGCTCTGTGGAGAGAACAGGAGAGAAATATAAAAGAAAGAGGATAAAAATCCCTATTTTCCCACCCACTCCTTTGGCCAGGGATTTTTGAAGGTTCATCTTGCATCCACAGGCACCCACTGCACTAGGACACCCAGGGAAAACAATTTCCTTCTAAAATCCAGTTCCTTCTTCCTATTAAAATCCCATTTCTTCTCAGTCGGACATCACAGATGTCCTTGGGTGATCTTCGTCACATCCCAGCTCCATAAATCCCAAATGCTCCCAAATCAGGGATTCTGCCCTCCCAGGCTCCCCCAGTATGTGGGTCCTTTGTTTGATTGAGAACACGGGGCTGAGAGGAAATGGCCTCAGGTTGTGCCAGGGGAGGTTCAGGTTGGATATTGGGGAAATTCCTTCATGGAAAGGGCTGCCCAGCCTTGGGCAGGGGTGGAGTCCCTATCCCTGGGGAGATTTAACATCCCTGTGGATGTGGCACTTGGGGACATGGATTAGTGGTGACCTCAGAGGGCTTTTCCAACCTTCATGATTCCATGATCCTCAGTGATTCCCTGGGCAACCTGTTCCAGGGCTGGACAGCCCTTTCCCTGAAGGAAGAGGTGGCAGCTCCAGCCGGGAGGATGGTGCCATCTCCTGGCATCCTCAGGCTTCTCCCACTGCATCCACAGGATCCAGGATGCTCCAATCTGTGAAACTGAGGCCTGGAGCAATGGAGCACCTGGAGTTGCAGAGTGTCCCTGGGAACCCTCCTGTGATGGAGCCCAACCAGCCCACCTACCCCCAGCATTCCGTCCCCTGCTTCCACGCAAATCCCTGTGGGATCCCTGGCTCTCAGCAGACATCAGAGGAGAGGGGAACCACCAGCCATTTGGGATCAGGCTCCAAGGGGGCAGTTCTGCCTTAGTTAAATCCCAAAACAAGCTATTTTGGATCTCTGAAGCCGACCCCTCCATGTGTATTCCTGTTTGCATCCATGTCGGGGAAGAAACCCTCATCTTCCTCCAACCCCACCTCGCCAGGGGTTCACAGCTCCACAGCTGAACTGGGACAAATGATAAAAAAATCAAGGGGTTTGGTTCAGGCTGAAATAAAATCAGCAGCTTCTGGCTTTTCAGGGAAGGGAAAATTCCACCTGGAGCTGCAGGTCAGTGGGGAGTGGCTTTAACATCACACCCAGGTCTGCCCTTGAACTCCCCCTGTTCTCCTTCAGGGCTGTTTCCAAGGAAAAGTCTGCTCTCTAAACAGAGTGCCCCTCTCCAGAAATCCTGCTGAAACACTGGAGTGCTTCCTAAATGCACATTTCTAACTGTCAGGTGGGAATGTTTTGACATTTGTCATTATTCCCCCTCATCAGCCAGGAGGATTTGCTGAATTAATGGGCAGGGACACCATGATGGGGCAGGTTTTACCACCTCAGTTGTTTTTTTTTTATCCTGGAAAGGGATAATATTCCTGTATTACAGGAAGTCCTGAGGAGTCCTCACTGTGTGAGCCTGGAAAGGCAAAGCCTCATTTTTGTCCCTTTTTACAGGGAATCAGAGAAAAAACCACAACAAGAGTCAACCCAAAACACAGCGGGGCCTGGTGCCACTTTCCCAGGAGCAGCTCCATGTGCAGATGGCTGGAAAGGAAGGGTTTGTTCAGGCAGAGCAGTTTGGGAACCTCCCACACCTGGAGGGACACACTTGTGCTGATCCTCCCACCCACGGCTCGGGGTTATCACGTTCCATGGGGGTGTGAAGGATCTGAACACACAGAGAGTTGAAAAAAGCCACCTCAAACATCCCCAGGAATGGAGATGCTCATTCCTGAGGCCGGGAAGGCTTCAAAGAGAGACCCCTCCCGCTGGAAAGAAAGGGAGGTGCTGGGAAGACACAGGTGGGATAAACAAAGGGATGCAAATGTGCTCCTCAGGTGGCTGGAAGCTCTGGGATTCTGGTATCTTCCCTGCTCACAATCCTAATTTATTAAGGTTGTAGATCCCAGACCTGCCCCAGGACTTTTTATTTTTTTTAATTTTATTTTTATTTTCTATATTTGTATTATTTAGTCTTTATTGTATTTTTTCTTTCATTTTTTTTCTCTTTTATTTTCCTCTGGATTAGGCGGGTGAGGGAACACCTCTGAAGGGGGGGGGGATTTCTCCCTGTCTCACGTCACCGTCTTCCTCTCGATTTAAACCCTTTAAACGCCGCTAAAGGGAGTGTGTGTGTCCCTCAGTTTGATCCTTCATAAAGAAAGAAGGGTCTCGCCTCAAGTTAAACGCCGAAAAAGGTGTAAAAGGGTGAGTTTCGCTCAGTTTAAGGCGCTCCGGGGCCGGGCCGGCTGTGACGACACGGCCGGAAGCGCCTCCCTGAGGCGGCTCCGCGGAGCTGCCGGAGCTGCGGCCGCGAGGGCCGAGACCGGTCCCGGCCCCGGTCCCGATCCTGAACCCCATCCCGATCCTGAACCCCATCCCCGTCCCCTCGGGGCCGCTCCCGGTGCCGGCCATGAGCAAGCGGAAAGCCCCCCAGGAGAGCCCCAACGAGGGCATCACCGACTTCCTCATGGGTAGGTGCCGCCTGCCCGCCCGGTGTGTGTGTCCGTCTGTCTGTCTGTGTGTGTCCGTCTGTCTGTGTCTGTGTGTGTCTGTGTGTGGGTGGGTTGGGATATGTGTGTCTGTGTGTTGGTATGTCTGCGTGTGTGTGGGTAGGTTGGTGTGTGTGGGTGTGTCTGTGTGTAGGTGTCTGTGTGTGTCTGTGTAGGTGTGGGTGGGTTGGGGTATGTGTGTCTGTGTGTGTGTGTGTCTGTGCGTTGGTGTGTGTTGGAGTGTATGTGTGTGTCTGTGTTGGTGTGTGTGTCCGTGTCGGGGCTCTCACCACTCTCCTCCCGCAGAACTGGCCAACTACGAGCGCAACGTGAACCGGGCCATCCACAAGTACAACGCCTACAGGTACAGCCCCCCCGGCCCCGCCGCGGCCCCCGCGCCCCCCGGCCCGGGCACTGACCGGCACTTTCCGCAGGAAGGCGGCCTCGGTGATCGCCCGGTACCCCAGCAAGATCCGCAGCGGCGCCGAGGCCAAGAAGCTGGTAGGGATTTTGGTGCCTGGGGTGCCCGCGGGGGGACCCGGGGCTCAGGGGCAGGGTGGCCGCTGTGGGGGTTTCACAGAATCCCAGGATCAGCCGGGTTGGAAAAGATCTCTGAGATCATCGAGTCGAACCTGTAACTCCTGTCAGGGAGTTGTGTTATAGCCTGGAATTCCTGTGCTCCTTTGTGGTCCCGTATTTTGTCGTGGTCTTGGGAGGCCCATAGTTCTTTCTGGGACTCTAAATTCTAGGGAGCTTTCTTTTCTTCCCAAATATAATGACTTTAAGTGATTTTTGAAGGTAACTTGTTTGTCCTCGCCCCCCAATATTTAGGATGGAGTAGGTGCTAAGATTGCTGAGAAGATAGATGAGTTCTTATCCACTGGAAAACTACGCAAATTGGAAAAGGTGGGTTTCTTTCCCTTGTGCTCTGTTTCTCAATAGTTGCTTTCCTTTGGAACTTGCAAAGTAGCCTGCTTGCTTTGCACAGTTTCTGTTCTTGTCCCTGGAGAGATTGAGGTCAGTCTTAAGAATGGTGAACATAGGGTGTATGGTAAGTAGAAATTTGTGGTGAGCCTCCAAAGCAGAGTCTGACTAAGCTGTTTTATCTTCTCAGAGGGCTTTTTGTTTATTGCAAAAGGAGTAAAGGAGGAATTGGCTTGTGTTGTGTTGTTTTGGTAGATTCGACAAGATGATACCAGTGCTTCTATCAATTTCCTGACACGAGTTACTGGCATTGGGTAACAATTGTTTTGTTTTGTTTAGAACCCTTGAGGCTGAGGGTGGGTGATGCAATCATTCTCAGTTCTGAGAAAAACTGTGCACAAAGGTTGAGGATATACTGGGATTTGAGAATGCCTTTGAGGAATTGGGATGGGACGCAGAAGGAGAAGGTTGGGTGTTGTCCTGTCTCAGGACAGCGGAAGTTGCCTCTCTTGAGGCTCCAGCTGGAAGCATGCACTGAAAATGCCTAATGCTGAGAAGAGGGTAAGCATCACAAGTGCCCTCAGACTCGGCCTTTAAGAACCCAGCCAGTTACGGTGCATTGGGATGTCCTGTTCAGTGTTGTAAGATTCTTGCCGTTCCTGATGCCAGATTGACTTGTCTCTTTGCAGTCCTGCTGCTGCTAGGAAGTTTGTCGAGGAAGGAATTAAGACTTTAGAAGGTAAGTGTAGATTTAGGGCCTCAGTTCGCACTCCAGTGACGTGTCATTGTTTTTCTGTCTGCTGCCTCTCCCAAAGGGTTCTGTGATAGCAAATGTGCCCGAGGCTGTGAGGAAGGTGTGGAAGGTGCTGAAGTTAGTACAGAGGCTTAAGGCATTATATACATATCCAAAATAAAGTCCTTGCAGGTTACGTGGAAGATATCGAGGATTTGGGCTCTTCAGTAGCCTGCTAAGTCTTTATTGGGAAGTGCTCTGTGCATTTGTGGTCATCCTGTCAGCTGCTGCATAGTCAGTTTAACACTCCTTCCCTTGAGCTTGTTGTGTTCTCCTCACGTATTCTTTGTGTGCATCATTTTTGCATTGCTGAAAACTTACTGTAATATTTTGAGTCCTAAGGTAACTTTTTTTTTTTCCCTTAATTGTTCTAGATCTCAGAAAAAATGAGCACAAGCTGACCCACCACCAGCGAATTGGACTGAAGTAAGCTTCCTTGGCTTTTCTAATGGCTCCTCCAGACACCAGGATGGAATGTATGATATACTGCTCCCACCTCATAGCAGCTCTTCATGTGCAGTGGAAATAATGAAACCATCTTCTAAGCGTTGTCAGACTTGCAGTTTTGAGGTTTTACTCTCCCCTTGGTGGGAGTTGGGAGCTTTCTGTGATGTGACAGTAACATAAGTTGTATTCTTTCCTCTGATACACATTTAATTGACTAAAAATTTAAGATGCTACCTCTGGCACTCTTTGAGATACTTTTATTTTTATATATGCAGATATTTTGAAGATTTTGAGAAAAGAATCCCAAGGGAAGAAATGCTGCAAATGCAGGTAAGAATGTCTTTGTTGAGGATGTGAGGTACTGATGGCCAGTGAATGACTGACACCTCCCAACACACATCTTTCCTTTTTACACAGGAAATTGTGCTGAAAGAGGTAAAGAAGCTGGACCCAAACTATATTGCTACGGTCTGTGGCAGTTTTAGACGAGGTTGGTACTCTCTGATCTTGTTATGTTTATTTTGGGATAATAAGCAAGACCCTTTACTGTGTGTGGTGTTCTTCCAGAGACAGTCTGTACCAGAACCTGACCTTCTCCTCTTGGTATTGTCTTGATGGGTCAGTTCAGTGATGAGGCAGCCACGTGAACCCTTGCTTCTGCCCCCATAAAGAGTAGTATGTTCTAATGTGAATTGTTTGCTTTTGCATGATCAACATTTGCCCTTCATTGCCAGAGAGTACAGCAGGAAATTCTGGGGCATTTTCTGAGGTATGGGGGATAGAAACTTTTTGGTGGAAGAACAAGGTTCTCTTTTTTTTTTTTTTTTACAAATATTCTTGAACAGTGACTCTACTAGAAAAACACGTTTATAGGAAAAGGTTAGATGGATGTTCACCATTGTCAGTGCACTTTGTCATGCACAGAGAGGTTTTTCTGTGCTTTTCCCTGGCCCAGGTGCAGAGTCAAGTGGTGATATGGATGTTCTCCTGACCCATCCGAGCTTCACATCCCAGTCCTCCAAACAGGTGTGTTTGCAGCTGCTGTCAGTGCTGGGCTTTCCTTCCACCAGGGTGTGTTCAAATTCAGAAGAGATGTAGTCTCAGACTTGTACTGCAGCTTTTTGCATCTTCTCATTACTGTAATTTTAATCTCCTCTCTTGGATCACCATGTTTAATTTGAGGAGTTATAATCACTTATATTTTTTTCCCCCAGGGTTAAATCTCGTGTAGAATAATACATATATTTATGGTGATGTCCTGTACTTATGTGAGCCACCATCTAGTATAAATAGGTAAGATATTCTTGTTACCTGTGAACTGATTTCTGTTGTGTTGTCATTGTTCCTAGTCAAAACTTCTGCATCAAGTTGTGGAACAACTGGAAAAAGTCCACTTTGTCACAGATATGCTGTCTAAAGGTGACACCAAATTCATGGTAAGGGCTTCTTTGGTGGTGAGGGATGTTGTGGTGGGATTACCTTTCCTGACAGAAGCTGGGATACATACAGGATACATTCTTTAGACTGCTGGAATTGTGATTTTATTTTATTTTATTTTTAATTCTCCCCCTTGCCTCCCATAAAAACTTCCTACAGTTAGCTCTTAGGGAATCTCTTACAGTAAGATCTCAGTATTAGAAAGTATACAGATATTTCTGTAGCTCTGACACCCTGCACCACACCAGGTCAGTTGTGTCTCTGGTTTGGTGGGTATTTCCCCAGAACTTCAGCACAACCTCCCTCCTTCAGCAGCACCAGTGACTCCTTTCCTAACTCTGTCCTCGAGACCTTGGTAACACTTGTCTTTGCTCTCGGACCTGTGTTCCCCTGATTTTGTCCAATACACAACACACTTTGGTCTCCTTTTTTTTGTGAGTTTTGCTGCAGAACAGATTTAATGGGTAAGAAGCCAGACTCAGGATATAATAGGGATTATGTTGGATGCCTAAAGCAAGAAGTCAATTACAGGAACATTAGTTTTCTTAGATCCCTTGCCCACAACGCAGCTTTTCCTTTTCTTTTTTAACTTAAATATTGCATGAAGATTAAAAAGCAGTTTGAACTGAAAAGAGGCAGAAGATTTCTCAAGAAAAAACTTCCTTTACCCCCCCAGTTTCTAATGATTTACTGTACTGAGATATCCAGCTGTTCCAGTGAAATATGTAATCAGTTCAGCTGGAATTTAACTTTGCTTTCCAGATAACTGAGGATTGTTTAGGGGGGTTTTAAGGGTGGGGTGGTAAAGATTGATCTCAAATCTGTTTAGTTTCATTTGGATTTCTTGCTTGCCTTACTTCCTCCCAGGGTGTCTGTCAGCTGCCAGAGAAAGAAGATGGCACAGCCTATCCCCACAGGAGAATTGATATCAGGTAATGCACCCAAAAAAACCAGCCAGACCCCCAGTGCAGCTGTCTGTGCAGAGCAGGCATTTACATCCACTTCTGCAGTCAGATCTCTCCTTCCATTGTCAGAACATGGCATTTACTGGGTGTCTAATTCCTTTGCACTGAGGAAGCCACTGTACAACTGCCAGTATCTACAACAGGTTATTAGCAATAATGCTGTATTTTAAATCATGACATTCTATCCAGGTTCAGAATTGTGTCCTGTTTTATTATCCTGCTTTGACATTAATTCTTGGCAGGAGTGCAAGCACCATAACCAGGTAGTGGCTGAACACCAGTAACTTCGGGGTCAGGTAGATGTGCTGAACCTTTCTTTGATATTTAGTTCATTTCATTCTTGCATCTGGCTCTTGGGGAAAATCAAATGTACAGAGTTGCAGGATGTGTGGACATAAACAGAAAGCAGACCCACAGCAGTGTCTGAAGGGCTGAATTTCAAGTGGCTTGTAGCTTTTTTGTTATATATTTGGTCTAAGTCTGCACTTCTGCTTTTTCCTCTAGGCTTATCCCCAAGGACCAGTATTACTGTGGTGTGCTGTACTTCACAGGGAGTGATATATTCAATAAGAACATGAGAGCTCATGCCCTGGAGATGGGCTTCACCATCAATGAGTACACCATCCGTCGCTTGGGTGTCACTGGTCAGTCTGGGGCTCTGCACAGTGTTCCTCTGCTCACATGCTGGGTGTGATCTTCTCTGGGTGGTTTGCAAATAGCTCTGATAAACACTGTTTTTACAGTGTCCTTTTTGGTGTTGGGCACCATTACAGCAAGAAGAGGCAGCCTGCTTATGTACAGGCAGTGCTGTGGCACAAAGTTACCTCTTTGGACTGCCTAATCTTCTTAAAGTCTTACTGGTGTAAAGATTGTTTTTTCTGTGTCAAGCACAGCACATATAAGGGGTTTCCCACTCTTTTCACAGGATATGCCACGTCCTTCAGTTGTTTTGTTTTGGAGGGGAGGTGACTATACACACGCACACGACTATAAATGTATTTAACTGCACAACCACGTGGCCCAAAGTTCATTCATTACCTTATTTCCTTTGACACTAATAGGAATAATCACCTACACACTGTATGAAAAGGCCAGGGGAGCAGTGAGGGTTATTCTGGGTGGTTTTTTAAGTCTGCCTTACTTACAGCAGTTTTGTCTTCATCTTGCAATGCATTTGGCTTGTCTGGATGGCACAGACCATCCCCCTTCCAAACAGCATCTGTAATTCACTTGCAGGAGTTGCTGGAGAGGCCCTGCCCGTGGAATGTGAAGAAGACATCTTTGACTACATCCAGTGGAAGTACCGGGAGCCAAAGGACCGCAGTGAATAACTGTCTGGGTAGCCTGGAGAGATGTTTCATAGCTTCTTATGAAGTGCATAGTCTTACTTTGGTTGTTACTGCAAAAACTGTGTGTTACTGATGTTTAAAGCAAGTCCATGGCACTAGTACAGAACATGTAGTGAAGATCAAATCCTGCAAGATGTCATGGAATAGTTTGGGTTGGAAGGGACCTTTAAGTGTCTTCTAGTCCAACCCCCTGCAATGAGCAGGGACATCTCCAACTAAATCAGGTTTCTTAGAGCCCAGTCCAGTCTGGCCTTGAATGTTTCCAGGGTTGGGGCATCCAGCTCCTCTCTTTGTATCTTATGTACGTGTAGCCACAGAATGAGAAAGCGAGCTGTGTCCTGAAGTACTCCTAAAGATACCATTTTCAACTGCTATTTATATCTCCTTATCTCTGGGTTAAGCATCTTGAAGCTCCTGATGAGCAGTTTCCTTCTAAACCCGTTCAGTATGGGCTGTACTCTGATGTGACCATTCTCCTGCTGTGTGGGACTGGGTTTTGTTACCAGGGGTGTTGTATTCCTGTCCACTGCAGTGCTCTGTACTTTGTTCACTTTGTTCAGCTTGGTCTGAGGAATCGATGCATTTCCACCACTCCTGTAGATTCAGTCTGCTCTTTTTTATGTGCAAACCTGTCAGATCTTATTTTATGCCTCCTCTTTAACTGTTGAGGAAGGTAAGGACTGGTTTGGATATGAGGTCTCATCAAGAATGCATTGCTAGCTGTATTTGGGACAAAGATTCTTTATTGTCAGACAACCTGACCTGAATCATAAAACAAAGATGGATGTAATACTATTTCTTATTTTTATCTGACTTAAGCTTACAGAACAACTACATTTTTACTTGTTCTTATACAATGAGTGTTGATCAGTCTTAGTAATGGAGATTATAGGCTGGTACTCCTGATTATATCTTTATTTTCTTCTGTTATTCATATTGGGAGTTTTAATAATTTTTCTGGGAATGTTCCCCAGCAGTAATGCATGTAAGGTAACTAGAAGTTAACTTGGTGCTATGTGAAGTCTTCTGATGCCTCATAGTAAAAATATTTAGTATTTTCTTCAATGATCAGTGGGAATAAAGAAATTGAATATTCCATCATGAATGTGCAATCCGGTTTTGTTATTATTTATTAGCTACAATTTTAAGAGATCACGAAGCAGTAACACAGGTATTTCCTGGGCAGCACATAGCATTACACTGATGTCTTCTCCATCCTCTTCCACAGGCAGCCCAGCTTTGTCCGGGGCCTCGAGGCAGAACTCGCTGGCTTTGCAGTCCCTCTCTGTAACGCTGTGAATTCTTCTATATGAAAAAAAAAACCCACAAAAGGCTTGTTCAGAGTGCTTGCTTGTTTGTTTTCTTTGAACTACGTATACAGTGTGCCCTTCTTTTTCGTCTTCTCTCCCCGCACTCCCCACCTCACTGGCTCTCCTCTGGGCTTTACTGGACTGCAGGTCCCCGGTGCTCGGGGAGGCCGCGGCTGCGAGCCCTGGGCAGGCTGTGAGGGGCAGAGCTGTGAGCCCTGGGCAGGCTGTGAGCCCTGGGCAGGCTGTGAGGGGCAGAGCTGGGCTCCTGTGGGCACACAGACTCCGCTGCTGTGCCCGCTGGCACTGGGCCTTGTCAGCAGCACTGGCCGCACCGTCCTGGCAGTGTTTGCCAAGGACTTGCTTCAGTT
Source organism: Lepidothrix coronata (assembly GCF_001604755.1). Lineage (NCBI taxonomy): Eukaryota > Metazoa > Chordata > Aves > Passeriformes > Pipridae > Lepidothrix > Lepidothrix coronata. The sequence continues at coordinate 231,259 of NW_016690377.1, forward strand.
CGGCTCCTTCCTCCACCTCAGGGCCGTGGTGGCCCTTCCTGAGGGCTTTGCTGAGCAGCAGTTCAGGGAATCACAGAACCACGGAATCACCGAGGCTGGAAACGACCTCTGAGCTCACCGAGTCCATCCAGCCTGTGACCCGAGAGCCCCGTGTCACCCAGCCCAGGTCCCGAGCGGGGAGGGCAGCGGGTGGAGGGGTTGCTGAGGGGTTTGTGAGGGGACCCTCAGCTCCCGCTCGGGGCCGCGCTCGGGGCCGCGCTCCCGCGGGAGGGGGGCGGGCGCGCGCGCGGGGCAGGGCCGGGGCCGGGGCGCGTGCGCAGCGGCGGCCCCGCGCATGCGCAGGGGGGGCGCCGAGAGCCGCACCGGAGGCAGCGCGGGCGGCAGGTACCGGCGGGGCCGGGCCGGGACCGGGACAGGGGCCGGGGCCGGGGCCGGGCACGGGGCGAGGGCGGGCCGCGTCCCGCGGCGCTGTCCGGCCGGGCCCGGCGGTGTCCTGCGGGCCTCCCCGGGGCCTCCCCGGACGTCCCCCGAGTCACCTTGCGGAGGGGCCGCGGGCCGCTCGCTCAGCGCCCTCAGCCCCGCGGGCCGCCCGGGGCGGGCCCGTCCCTGCGGCCCGGGCGCGGGGGTCCCGCCGGCGGTTGTCCCGGCCGGGAGGGCCGGGCCGGGGGGCGCGGGCAGGGCCCGGAGCCGTTACCGGTTGCGTAACGAGGCAGCGCCGGGGCGGGGGCGGCGCTCGCGCCCCCGGGGCCGCCGCCGAAAGGTGCGTGAGGGCGGTCACGGGCCGGGCCCCGCCGCGCCCCTCGGAACCGGCGCCGCGGCCTGAGGGCGCTTCTGCTTCTTGTGCGCGTTACGGGGTTTTTACAGTTACTCCACAGCCTCTTGTGTCTCCTCGCCCGCTTCGCACCGCGTTTTGCGGGTCGTTGTCATCGCGTCTGGTTGATGGAGACCAGGGTTAAGAGTTGTGAAACTCTGAGCTCTGTTCCTCCAGACGATTTTTAGAGCTGTTTTTTATTAGCAAAGAATTTATGTATTTCAGTATGAGTTAACGTCGAGAATCCCTTTTTTTTTTTTTAGTACCGTTTAAATACTTGCATAAAACTTAACATACACATTTAAACACGTAGAATACAGAAAATGTAGCTGTGTGCTGTAAAGAGAGGAGACATGTTAGGAGAGTGAACAGGCTCACAATTTTCAAGATGTCTCAATAGCCTTGTGAAAATGAAGTGTAAACTGAACAGATTGTCCCCCAAAAGGGTGAGATTTAGATGAAGCAGGTGCTGGACAGGATGGTAAAGTCCTCCTTTGCTGGAAGTATTTTCAGTGAAGCTGGTGTGGAGAGCCCCAAGACTGAAAGAGGCAGGGGGGTGACATGTTTTCAGAAGCTGGGGTAGGGGGGTTTCTGGTGTCGGGTGTTGCAGAGAAGAATATGAACAAATGCATCAGAAGTAGGAATGACAAAGAATTACCCTTGAAACCAAAAGGAAGGAGCATCTCTGATAGCTTTTCTCTCCTGAAGCAGGTGTGCCTTCACAGTTATGCAAACTTAATCTAGAAGGGCAAGACTAATTTTCCACTGGGGAAGAGTTTTCCTATTCGTTTACTGTGGATTTTCTGATGCAAAATCCCTGAATTATGGTAACTAAAATGAATATATCACGTGAGCTGTAATATCATGTGCCTGCCCTTTTGAGTTTTGCCCTCCAAAGTGGTTGTACCAGGGACCCATATTAGAAAATGTAGGTTTTGCTGCTGTGTGTGCACAGTGCAGAGATACAGATGGTTACTGGACAGTGCACAGAGATCTCTGTGTCTTACACATCTCTGAAAAAGCTTTCTAGGAAGTCACAAGTGCAGATGGAAGTGAGATCTTTTCCTTTGGGATTGCTCAGTGCTGACCTTGCTTTGCCCTTTGGGGTCCCTTTCGGAAAGGGTCCTGCCAGGAAAGCAGTGTTTGCTCGTTATCAGAACAGTGATAAGGCTCCCATGAGCTCTTTCTGCAGTGGAAGAATGTGAGGCTGACGTTGGTGGATGTAATAGCTGGGTTCAGAGTTCCCAAGTAATGGATTGGCTTTGGGAACTTCCTTGGATTGGAGCTTGTTTGTGACACAGCAACAGTGACACAAGGAGGACTTCTGACAGTTCCTTGTCAGTGAAGTACTGCTGGTCATAGATTTGTAAATGCTTTGGATGTAGTTTGGATTTGATGCTGTTACATTAAGATTCTTACAGCTCCCCGTATGTTTCAGATCCAATGGCTGTACCACCGACGTACAGTGACTTGGGAAAGTCTGCCAGGGATGTGTTCAACAAGGGCTATGGTAAGTGAGATGGTTGTGGTTTGATGACCTTTCCTGTTTTTTTCTTAGGCATCTTGAAAATGCCAATAGAAACATTAGTACCTCAGAGATCCCCTAATAGCTCGTGGCAGGAATTCAGGAGAGGCTTGGAGCATGTGGCACCTTCTGCATCTGAACTTTGGGCATGTGTCATGAAAATGCTGCAGTGGCAAAGAGTTAGAGGGGAAATTTAGGAGTTTGACCTTAAGATGCACTCCAGAACAGTCTCTGGAAAATGCTCCACCCTTTTACCTTCCAGTTTTTGTGTTTGGAGGCATTAAATCGGTGACAGTGATGTAGGCTGCCATAGGAGGCTGTATGTGGCAGTAAACAGGTTCCTGAGGTAGAGTGACCTTTCTGTTAATCAGAGCAGCTGACTGGTACAGCTAGAGATATTGTCACAATATTTGCATTCGTCCCTTCTTGGGAACAGTACTAACAGTGTTGATGTTTTTTAATCTGGTTTTGTGTGTGATAAAGATTGCATTTGTATCCCAAATCCATATGCTACATAAAACTAAAAAGCACTGTGGTCTGGTCTCTGCCACCCTGGAGTTGAGGCTTTGCTAAAATTCAGCTCAAGATCCCTGCTTTAGTCTCAGTTATTTGGGGCTTAGTGTACCCTACCCGTGGTACTTTGGGTGTGCTGGAAACAAGCCTTGCTTGTGTATTGTAAAACAGGCCCTGTGTGCTGTTCTGTTTTCAGGATTTGGAATGGTCAAGTTGGAGTTGAAGACCAAGTCTACCAGTGGGGTGGTAAGTACTGGGGGCTTTCCACCTCACCAGCATGGCAGTGGAGGGACAGACCCCTGAGCTGGTTGGTGGCAGCAACTTGCTGGCAGGTGTTGCCTCCCTCTTTCATTTCTCATTTTAAAACTTGTAGCTGACTCAGATGTTTCTGAGCTGACGTGGCAGTGCTGCTTCTGTGGCCTGCAAGAATTCTCATTCCTCCCTGTTCCCATTGATATGTCCCAGACAGGAGTTTCTTCACCTTACACAGCTCTCATTTCTGCTTAGGAATACATTTGAGTTTCCCTGCTGCTGTTGGTTTTCGTAGGATTTTGAGTCTGGAAGGACTTTTATCCAAAAGGCCAAGTGGCACATAAGCACCACAGTTTAACTTAACTTCATTTTCACTCCTTTTCACTATGGTTACACTTCAAGACTTAATTAAAACTAAACAGTCCTTCTGCAGTACCTTTTATGTAGAATTTGAGGGCTTAATTAAACTTTAGCACTTCAAGCAACTAGAAAACGTTATGATCTGCACTTTAATGATGGAGAAGTGGAGCTTCCTCACGATTTCACAGGAGGCAAAACCAGGAATGGGCTTCGTAATTTTGATCTTTACCAGAGGCATATGTTGTTTACTAAATAATATTTTTCTTACACTGACTCTCAGTTCTGTGCATGCTCCCACTTGATGCTGTTCTGATTGATGAGATGGTGCTGCTTTTCAGCCTACTTCATAAACATGTTTGCCTTAGCTCCCTCCTTCTCTTGCATTCTTATCATGCAAATGGGGTAAGTGCTTCCTTTAGTACTGCTGTATTCTGGCCCAGTTATGCTCTGATGGGTTACTGCATTGTGCTCCAGGAACATGTAGGCCTGTGCTCTCTACACCCTGTGCTCTCTACACTACAGCTGCCTCCATTACTGACATCTCTTGATGTGCAGTTTTCCTGGCTGGAAGTTTTGATTCTCAAATAACATGCAAATAGTTAATTTTGCTGTCTTCGGAGTGTGATGGAACATGAACAACTGTAGTAAGTTCTAAAATGGGCTTTTTCTTTTCCATGCAATTTTCATTGGATGTTTATCCAGCTGGTAAGAATAGTGACTGTTTTGGCATGTTGGCTCTTCATTGCTTTGTCTTCCTTGTCTTCTGTGGTGCATACTGTCACTTGTGAACCATTCCATTGGGTGTAGTCAGTCCTGCTATCATCCACCTTGTGCAATTTAACTGTGTCCAGAGCTCTAAATCTGCTTTATCATCCATGTGTGTAAAGCCATTTGCAATCTTTGCCCAACAGTCCACAACAAGAACACTGTAAGAACAGCAGGGGGAAAACAGGATAGGTGTGGTATTGATAGAGTTGTCTGTTGCTTCAGATTTTGTGCTTGTTGGTGTTTCTGCTGAGCATTCTGCTGCAGCAAAGTGGGTATTTGGGGATGGAGCTGAGGTAGGGAACAGTGTGAGATCTAATTCCTGCATGGGTACTGATAGTACCTCTGGTTATTATGATACAGAAACATTTGGGTGTTTTCTGTGGACATAGAAAACAACAACAATAGTGTCTGTTGGTTATAACTGTTCCAGAGATTGCAAGTGGTTTTGCCTGCTGAGTGCATGGCACTGCTGAAGGTGCCACCATGAACTAGAAGGTCAGTGGGAAGCTGTGCTTGGCTGCTGACCCAGCTGGGTGTGACACAGAGCCAGAATGAGTCTGATTTTTCAGCTACAAAGAATTCCAGAAGTGCTCCTCCACGAGCTGCTCTGGGAGACGCTCTGGTGACACGGGCAGAGATTGATGGCAGCAGATGTTGGCTTGTGCCTTCTGCTTCCAGAAGCAGCTCTAGTTCCTGACACCTGACAGAATGCTTTGGCTTTGGATCATGTGACAGTGCAGGTTCTTTGCCTTTGGCTTTGAGACAAGTGTTTACAACCTTCCCTTTGCTTGATCTGAGAAACAAGCCAAGCCTTTTTAATTGGTTACCTGCTCTAAGCTCAGGAGAAAGTTCCTTCTGAATTCTGAGGCAGGGTCGAGGTGTCTTTACTGACTTTGTGAAAGTGGCATTAGAACACTGGGTAGCAGTGATGTCTGAAGGACAGTCCAACACATCCTGACTCTGTCACATGTCCCTGTTAGCTGGCTCCATGTGTGGTACAACTGCTGTGCTCTTGTAGTGCTGCATTAGCTTGAGTACCTGTCCCTCCCCTGCAGCGTCCCAGGCTGTGGGTGAGGGTGTTACCTGGCACTTCCAAACCATTTACTGACAGTCTTTGTGTCTTTGTACACTCTGCAAAGTCCAGAATTGTGAAAGTAATGTACACAGCATCCAGGAATAGTCCTGGAATGACAAGGATCTGGAAAGTCAGGGTTCCAAAGCTTGGATATATTGGAAATGGATGCTGCCATCTCTTAAGCACTGTATTTTTCAGTATTTAAACTTCAAGAGAGACATAACTTGGAAATGTAATGACAGGTTATTTATCTTTTCTCAAGGAAAATATTTGAGAGATGGGGATAACAAATGAGGGCTGTTCTCAGATGCTTCTTAAAACCTAATTCCTACACCTTGAGCTTAATACTGTGGCAATATTCCTACTCACTGCTTTATACTGGGTTGTGCATGAAACTCTTGAGTTATTCCAGGAGGAGAGATGTTTATTGAGACTTGAAGTCCCCTAAATATCAGGAAGCTCTGATGTTCCAGAGCACACACAGAGCATGTTGCAGAACACACTGATCCTCAGTGAAGGATCACCTGACAGAGACCTCAGGGTGCCGTGGGGGGCAGGTTACTTTCTGATACTGGGAAGAAGAAAAGGTCTCTAATTTTAAGGTGGTTTCCAAAGGGTGACTCAGCTTCAGAAGTGCAGTTACTGACTGAAGTAATGAGTGAGAAGTTGAAGGAGAAGGTACTGAAGTCATCCCCGTGGTATATGAAGAGTCTCAGTGACATCAGGATAAAGGGTAGGGGGAACCACAATTAGGTTGCAGTAGTCAGTGTGAAAAGCATCAGTTCTCCAGAAGACACTTTCACTGCTGAAACATGGGAGAAAAAAATAATTACAACGAAGAAACACACGAGATGTTTGGAGAAATGTGGGAAAAATACATTTTTTTCTTTTTGCTGTTCATCTGACACTGTAAGTTGGGTGTAGGATTGCTTTTCCTAGGGTAGGGGAGAGTGGGTTTTCAGGAGCACACCTCAATAAAAGAAATACTCAGAACAGAGATGCCAAAAGCAGTAGCCTTTTGTGATGCAAAAATAGTTATTTTAGGTGGGGATTGGGAAGAGGAGGAGGAGGATTTTGAGGGTTCTGTCAAAAAGCCTGAGGGTAGCAGTTGTGAGTGCTGGACAAGTGGAAAAACTGAATGTAATTGAACCTCAAGAGCGCTGAAACTCGTATTATGCTCTTGCCAGGACTTCACTGCAACTGGTTCTTCCAACACGGACACGGGCAAGGCCTCAGGCAGTCTAGAGACCAAATACAAGATGAAAGAACATGGGCTGACGTTCACCCAGAAGTGGAACACGGATAACACGTTGGGAACAGAAGTTGCTGTGGAGGATCAGGTAAGAGGAAGTAGATCCTTTGAAAACGTTTCTGCAGCTGGTGTGAGAAAGTCTGGAGCTGAACAGGAAACACTGGGGAGCTGAACAGAACTAGCTGGAGTACTGCAAGAAGTGATGTGTCCTGGCAGAACACACAGGCTGGGGGTGCAGGGTGCTGGATTCCAGCAGAATGATCCAGGGGGATGGAGTTCCTGTAGTTACAGCCCTCTGGAATTACTTGGCTGGTTGAATGAACCAAACTGTTATCCATGAGCTGTGTAGAACTGTCACTGCTGCAGTCATGCAGGGAAAACAAAGAGGGCTCTCATCATTTTAAATGCTTTAATACACAGGGACTTAAGTTTGGCTGCCTTGAGATTGAATATATTTTGTAAGGTTGAAGAGAAAGATGAGCATTTGCAGCTTGGCACTGCTTACACGAAGGGTTGGCAGGGTACAGCACTCTCAAAACACACAGTTCTTTTTCAGATTAATAGGTTTATGCCTTCCACTTAATGCCTGAAGGTAATGGTGCCAAAGATAGTGAAAATTCTGTGGTGCCCTCTGCCCTGTATGGCCATTCATGTTTTACAGTGAACTCTGAAGATGCTGCAGGATGAGGGATTTAAACACATGGTCGTGTTTTGTTTTCTCTTTAGGCAGGAGGCAGAGTTCTAGTAGTGAGTGTAACAAACCATGTTTCAGCAGAATTCTGAGCAGGTGTCTTGGTTTTTCTTTGCAGTTGGCTGGAGGATTGAAGGTGGCTCTTGACACTACATTTGTACCGAACACAGGGTAAATACTTAAATACCTGAATAAATACATCTCACACCCCCCTGTGCACTGCCACGGGTAAAATGGCATTTTCTCTCTGCAGGAAGAAGAGTGCAAAGTTGAAGACCTCCTACAAAAGAGAATATATAAATGTAGGCTGCAACATAGACATTGACCTCGCTGGGCCAACCGTGTATGGCTGGGCAGTGTTGGGCTATGAAGGCTGGCTGGCTGGCTACCAGATGGCTTTTGATACAGCCAAGTATAAGCTTTCACAAAATAACTTTGCCTTGGGATATAAGGCAGGAGACTTTCAGCTGCACACTAATGTGTAAGTATTCTCTGAGCCTAGGAAAATATTACCAGAGGAGCCAAACTGTAGGAATAGTTGTATTAGTGGACTTAGGTCAAAGGCAGGTGGATGGAAGGGGATGCTAATTTGTTTCCAAATAATTTGTATTCAGTGTTTTCATTTTCAGGGCAACTAAAACAGGGCAACTTTCCAGCTCTTGTCTGCCTTGATAGCTTGTCTGAGAGTAATTTGGGGGTTTGTGTATGTAAGATAGTGATGTAGAGGCACTTTGTAAGTGTTAATTTGGAATTTAAATCTGTCAACTTTTAACTTCTGTTCTGGCACTAGATAAAAGAGCCTTCAATTAAGCTACTGTACCTTCTCCCCCTCCCCACCATCGCTGTCCCTCAGAAATGCCCAAGGTGAAGGAGAGAGGCCTCTGTGCTGTGCTTGAGTGTGTCCAGCTGTCACTGTAGCTCTAGCCTGGGCATTCAGATCTCTGAGTCTGAAGATGGTGTATTTAAACAACTGCACTGCAGTAACATGTTCTCAGTCTCATCACTGCCAAAACTGAAGTCTCCTGGATTTATCCCTTCATGTGTTACCACAGGTTGGCTTGAGACAAGCAACCAGGTTATCTGGGTGTATTTTTTCTGTCAGAGCCTCAAAACGTGGTCTCAGCTGTTGGAAAGTCTTGTTTATGATGATTGTGGGGAAGGGCTGACCTAAAGAGTTACTGAACAAGGCAAGGCCTGACACACTTGCATCTGTTAAAACAGGAATGATGGCACCGAGTTTGGTGGGTCTATTTATCAGAAGGTTAATAATAACGTTGAGACATCAGTCAATCTGGCATGGACTGCTGGCAGTAACAACACACGTTTTGGTATTGCTGCAAAGTACCAACTGGATGACAAGACTTCTCTTGTGGTAAGAACTTTGTTAAAGAAATGACTGTTTCAAGCTCCCACAAATACTGAAAATTTGTGTTATGAAGTAGTTGCTTTGACTAGTTACTGAGGGAGAGGTCAAACTGTGGCTTTTGTTGTGGTTCAGATTTAAATTGGGACCTCCCAGGTTATACTTGTGAAATTAGGAAAAAAAATAAACCGTAATTTTGTCCACAGTGAAATAGTCTGATTAGTGTGTTTGGAGCCCTGCAAGATGTGTGTCAAAAGGTACTGAAAGGCTGTAGTGTTTTAATTCTCTAATCCATAACATAAAACACTATTACAGTTACAGTGTGGAAGTTCAGCCTTCTCCTGAGCTGACCCTCGGAAGTCAGCTGACACACGAAGTCAGTGCTGCTTCAGTTCTTAGTGTTAAAACAAGCATTTGTTTTGTTTCAAAACAAGACTCAGTTCCAGGACAATTCAGCCAGAATTAAAGATGAGAAATACTATTGTAAACAGCTCAAAACTTAGTAATGCAAAAAAGGAGTTTGCATATTCATGTATTTATTGCTCATTAAATGAAAAAAAGTCACTCCTGAGTGATGTGAACAAGACAGACTTCTTTGGCTCTGAGGGACTGCAGCAAGGAGCTCTTTAAAGGATATGAAGACAGTGTTTGGGGCAGTGAAGAACAGGGTGGCATTTTATCTGGGCACAATGGGGCCACCATTTGAGGAAAGGATTGCTTGGGCTGGAAACTCTTGAGAAAAGACTGGAATGTGCTCCTAACAGAGGTTACTCTACAAGTAGCTGAAGAGAGTTAATGCATAAGCCACCTTCTCAGGGCACTGGGACAATGCTGAATATTTCTGCACAGTGTATAACTACTGTGATTTCCTTTTTCCTGTAGGGCAAAGTGAACAATGCCAGCCTCATTGGACTCGGCTACACTCATGTCCTCCGACCTGGTACGTAAGTCTCACTGGCAGCAGCAAATAGTATTGAGTGCTACACTGGGGGTTATTTCCTGTCATCTTTAGAACAGAACAGAGGAACAGGTGAGCTCAGAGTTTTGCAGACTCACAGAAGGAAAGGGTATCTCACTTGCTTTAGGAACTGGGGTACAAAGGCAGTGCTGAGGTCGGGTACTGAGGGAGGGCACTGCCCAGGGCTCTCACAGTGGGATGGCTCTCATGACTTGCTTTCACAGGTGTTAAACTGACCGTCTCAGGCTTGATTGATGGCAAGAATTTCAATGCTGGAGGTCACAAAGTTGGGCTGGGATTTGAGCTGGAAGCTTAACACAGCTGTAAGTAAAACAACTGGTGGTGCTCTGGAAGGTGAAGGAAAAGTATACCCAGTGTGTTTCGGCCTTAATATACTCTGAAATTTGAAGAAGTGTGAACTTTCTGCTCTTCCAAAGAACGACTTTAACCCACTGCTGAAGGTCCAGAGAGTGCCAGCACAACAGAGGAAGACACTTGAAGGCGTGCATGGAAGTTGTGATGTTTGTGCCACATTTCAGTTTCCTGTATTTTAAATCTGTTCCTAAAAAACAGAAGAAAATCCAACCTCTCCCCCTTATTGTATTGCATTTTGCATGTCCTGTACTCCACAGCCTTTTCTAAAAGGTGGTCGCTGTGCTGTAGTGGAAATTTGGGTTTACATCGGAATGAAATAAATTGGTCCCAGTCGGAACAGAGGGTTGGTGTGTTTTGACTCTTAGCCAGGTTCAGAAAAGCTGTGTTCCATCTGGCTGTTCTTTTTTTTTTCCTTTTGATGCAACTTTAAGCATGGCTAATAGATAACCTGCAAATGCTTTGTCACACTGTACCTGTACACTGAGCATTTCCTTCTCCTGGGGTTTCCAGGATAACATCCTTACACCTCTCATGTTTTAGAGACCTGCACAGTGAAAGCAGCTTTTTCCATTAAAATGTTATTGATGGTATCAAAAAGAGCAAACCAAAAGTTTACATGTTTTAGATAATTTCGTTCCCATATAGGAAACAAGTATTAGGTAAGTACAACCATTACACTTAAAGAAAAAAAAGTGCAAATCAGCAGAGTTAAGAAATGAGGTTCACAGTTCAAGTATATTACAAAGGTGACATCTACCAGTGCCTGGGCAAACATTGTCCATTGTTCCATCAGAAAGCCTAAAATGCAGTAGAACAGCCACAGGTGATGCCTAAGGGAAGATATATCAGGACAGAGAATAAGAATGATCTGCTGTCATAAGGCACAATTAAGAAGGTTTTCCAGGCAGTTAGAACAGGCATTTCCTACTGTAGCTTTGTGAGCAGTGTCTGGGAGGTGGATACTAAAGCTAGGCTGTGTGTGTATCACAGGAGCAGCAGGTGACAGGAGAAGGAGGCAGTTGATCTTCCCTTCTCGGGGGCAGCAGCTTTTCACACTTGGCTTCCCAAAGCAGCGTCTTCAGGGGCGACTGACGTGATTTCACATCTGGGTTTGTTCTGGACTGTTGGTTTCTTCTACCTGAAGCTGCAGCCAGCTCCAGTCTAGAGCCTGGAGAATAAACAGAACTGCAAAGGTCAACACCAGCTTACAGATGAGCTTTCTTTAGAGTAAAGGAGAAGCAAGTTAAAAGAATTAAAAAAAATTACTGTGAACAAGTTGGGCAGTAGAGTTTCAAGATAAGCCATGTGACTGCTGTAAAGGAAACTCTTAAGTTACTTATTTCTCTAATATTTTGCTCTCTTTTTAATATTCTGCACCCCTGCCCCCCCTGTATTGCCACCAGATTTAAGAGTGCAGTTTTGCAGTATTTTGATACAGCAGCCAAGCAACTCCCCCCTCCTTTATTGTTCACCCCCCAGTCCCCAGTGCAGGGCTCTCCTCAGCAGCCACAGAGTGTGTCAGGCAGCAGCTCCTGGGGGAGCAGGTGCTTCCTGTCTGCACAGCTCCTGTTCTCTGTTCAAGAGTAAATCCCAGATTTCCATTAGCTGTATTACTGAGTGGTGGCAAAGCCACACAAGCAGAACTTTGAAGCCATGAGCTTGCCCAGTCTATTTCTAGAAGAATGAATACATTACCATGAAGCTCTGCTCCTGATCCTTCATTGTGTCATACATCACATTTTCTAGCTGGCTACAAAGTTTCTGTGATTCCAGCAGTAGCTCCTCACTGAAAGAGACAATTATTACGCTATTATTTTCTATGGCAGCTTAAAGAGATACTGCTTCTACTTCTGAAATATTTCTGGCAGGTATGCTGCAGACACTGAAGGCAGTCAGGTCATAATTCATACTCCAGACTTGCCTCACCTTTTTCTTACAGAGTCTGATAAATGGTAGGTTTCAGAAGGGACCTGCAGCAGCAGCTGACCAGGGCCACCAAGACGAGATGTGTTCATGCTCTCTGGGCTGCCAGTGACAGGACCACGGACTTTACTCTGAAGAAAGCACAGAATATTCAGGTTGCAACTATTTCCACTAGTTTTCAGCAGACAGGAGTATGAGACAACCTGGAACTTGGCTCTAACACTAATTCAAAATAACAAAGGCAAGAACCATAGGACTTACTCCATTTACTATTATTTCAGTAACCTGTGCTACAAACCATATTTTTCAATTAAAGTGGAGTTTTTATTTTACTTACACAAGCAATTTTCAGCAAGTTCCACAATTCTTTTTGCCGTTTCTCCTGAAGCCTAACAACAGTTTCCTCATCTTCACGCATCAGATCCATCACCTTCTCCACTCTGGGGAACAATTCCAGTGCCTTCTGCTTGCAAACTACAGTTTTACTATTAAAAAGGTAAAAATGGATCAGGTCACACACGGGCCACTGCAGCAGGGAAACATTTCTGAAGTTACTTATTCCCTGTGTGCACTGGATTTTAAACATTCTCCTGCTGAAGGAGAAAATGCTTTCCCTCAGTAAAATCTACAAAGCTCACCTGAGCTGAGCATAAATGACTCGAACTTTCTTTTCGAAGGTCTGGATTGCCTGTAGCAGCAGCCGCACTATTTCCTGGCTGTCACCGCTCGTCCTCTGATCTGGAACGAGACCCAGAGTGTTACACAGAGAGAAAGGCTTACAGGATACAGGGAGAAGATTCTTTGTGGCTTGTTTCCACTGCTGCTTCAACCCTGAAACACCCCAAGTTCAGGGCCTGCAAGTTTGAGCGGGATGCACTGCACTGGATTTTAGCCACCTTTTCAAAGGTTTAAGAACTGGAAAGCAGAGCTGGGCCTGGACAGCTGCTCAAGGAACAGCCACGTCTCTCACCCTACACAGAAGGAGCAGTAGATGCTTGTGGCAACAGCCTGCTCTGAGCAGAGCTCCAGAGGAGGTTCAGGAAGAGCTCAGAAGGTGCCAAGAAAGCAAGGCTGGCCTAGTGTAAAACTGACTCCCTGACTCCCCTCTCCAAAAGAAGGTAAGTCCATGTGCAGCTAATGTGTGGGCAGGCCTAGAACGCACAGGAATTTTCCTCAGGGGTCATTGCTACATCTCCAAAGTCACCATCCCCACAAAGCAAGCTGACCTTGAGCTAAAATGTCTTTTACCTCTTGGCTTCTCTCTCAGTCTCCGGTACAGCTCTCGGGCTTGTTCTTCTCTAGAAGGGAAAGGCAGAGAAAACAAATGACTTCTCAAGAACCAAAATAAGGAACAAATAGTTTGAGAAGTTAAATCTTTTCTATATCAGTCTGCCATTTCAGATGGCAGATGAGTCAAAAACTGCCTTCAGTGGTGAAGTCCTCCCAGTGCCCCATAATTTGGGCAGAGGAAAGAGCCCTTTCATTGTCCTGTGCTGGGTCAGCTTAGCTAGAAATAGTCCTGCATCTGAAGTTCAAGGTAGTTCAACTCACAAATCCTCCAGTGTTCCTCCTTGTTTACGACCTAGTGGGCTTCTCTGCAGGTCCACAATGTCTGTCTGCAGGGCCATCATCCTCTTCACCAGCTGATCCACATCATCCTCCTGAAAGCAGGGCAGAGCATCAGCAACAAACAGTGTCATACTCAGAGACACGACCACTCACAGTGGCTCCTCCCTTCTTGTTCACATTTCCAAACACATCAGCAGGATGAAAACAGCAGCCTTGGCCAAAGACAAGGGAGAACAGAAGTTACTTCAATTCAAAGAAATTAGGTTTGTGCTCTTGGATAAGACAACTTCCACGAATTTTTTGGTGAAAAATTCAGCCTGTGACAAAGAGCAGTTAAGGGTCAGACTTTGTAGTAGATGTGCTCCTAGTTCCCAGGCCATCTTTCTCCCTTTTCCTTGGCTACTCCAGACCTCTCATCCTATCCATTACCACTTTTCCCCTTTTCCTTCACCACATAACCACATCAACTGCTGGCACCCCAAATCCTGCTTTTCACTTGAACCCATTCACAAGCAGAAGCTGCTGCTTGTTCAGACAGACATTCTGCCCCCTGCCTCCTCCAACAGAATGAGCTTCATGAAATACTAGTAATGGACAAAAATGGTGCCACCCAAACCAAGGCAATATGAAATCTGGAATCGGTCCAGACACGAGAAGTTTCTGTTTAAGGGGGAACAATGAGGAGAAAAAGGGGGGAAAAAAGATAATAAAAACAAGCCTCTTTTTCTTTAGGATAAGCAGTTATTTAGAAACATACCCGCCCACAAAGTTCCACAGCTTGTTCCATCTCTTTCCAGGCAAACAGCAGCTTCTCAGAAGCTACAGGAATGAAAGAAGAGACATTGGATTTCTCGGGTTCACAGAGGAAGAGGTAGGTACTTTGTGGGAAGAAAAGGCACGTTTTCCAGATGCTATACTCACTAATTCCAAATTCAATCTGCTCTTTATACTTTTCCAGATCTATCTGGATGCTTGTTTTAAAGAAGTCCAGCTTTGCTTTCAGCTGCTGGGAAAGGGAGGCCATAGAATTCTTCATCTTGGAGAGGGTGCTGTTGTAACGCAGCAGATTCATCCTGCAGGGACAGGAAGGTGCTGTCAGCCTCCCAGACTGGGAATGCACTTCCAGCACAGCACAGCTTCACTGAGGACTGAGGACAAAGGCAGCTGGGCCAGAGGGCCAGCTCCCAGCTTTTCAGGAATAGTTTACAGCTCCACTCAGGGGCTTCCCATTCCAGCAGGCCCCCATTCCCACCCCTTCCCTCTCCCCAGAGCACAGACAGAAGTGCCCCAGAGCACAGACAGAAGTGCCCCAGAGTGCAGAGAAGTGCCCCAGAGCACAGAGAAGTGCCCCAGAGCAGCTGCCCCGTACATGGCCGCGCGCTGCCCCTGCTGCAGCCGGTTACAGTCCTCCTTCAGCACCCGGATCGTGTGCCAGATCTGACCCCACACCTTGCGCAGCTGGAAGAAGTGCAGGTTCTTCTTGGGATCCTGAACTACAGACAGAGGGGGGGAGGGAGGGAAAGACAAACGTCCATGTCAACGAGCAGCCTAAGAGTGGTGTTATCACATGTCAAAGCAGCCTCAAACACTGTTACCTCCTGCCCAGCCCAGACCTGGCCAAGCCCTACTCAGTTCCCTCCGTACCAAAATCAAACACTTCCTTTTCTCAGCTATTCTGACAAACTGAATGAGTGCTATGCCAGTCCACTTTACTGCTGCTTCAGTCCCCAGTACGCAAAGCTCTGTCTGCTGTTTGCACGTGGCACAGAGCACAGAACACAGGCCCCCTCCCATGGTCACGTCAGAGGAAGTCCTTACGGATGCAGTCGACACTTTCTGGGTGAGGACGCAAGGCCACCTGAGCCTCGTAGGAAACTTTCTTGTTGTCAAAGAGGAACAGGAGGTCTGTGTCTGCAGCTGCAGCATCATTCACCTGCAGAAGAAAAAAGACCCGACTGAGTTCCCTCAGAAAGCTAAGCCTCGTTAACCCCGTAACCAGAACACTCCTCCTCGGCCACACAGAGAACACCAGAGGCAAGGGCTGTGTGGTTACTGTGACAAAAGCCTGCACGACAGCAGGGAGTACTGTGATCCCAAAGGGAGAGCAGTGCCTGCTGATTCACTCAACAACAAGAAAAGGAGTACCCAGACTCACCTTGCTATCAGCTATATGTTTAGTGACCAACTTCTGAGAAAACAATTCAAGTCCTGCTTCCTGCAGTAGCTCCTGGTCCTGTTCTGGGATTCCTGTGTCTGCCTGGATCCTGGCCTTCACACTCTCCAGAGTCTCCTCCTCTGTCACAGGGTAGGTGTGCACAGTTCCCGTAACCATGTTCAAAACATGAAGCAACTACAAGAGCAGCATGACATGAGAAAGGCTGAAGAAACACTGGTCATGTTTGAGCAGAGATGGCAGGACTGAGAAATTGGTCACCAATAAACTGTTCAAAGCACTTGGTGGGCTCAGGAAGTCACTCTGCAGCTACTTCATAACATTATGCCAAAGTCCTCGTCCTCCATCGAGTGGAGGGGAGGCCATGTGGCAATTAAACAGCTTCAGCTGCAGAATCCTCTACCAGAACATGGAACTAAGCACACACAGAAGCTATTTGCTACTCCCAACAAGCTCAAGGAGTATTTGTCCTCAGAGAAGCAAGAGGAAAGTCCCTTCACTAACTGTCAGGAGACAGCTCCATGAGCTTCTGTGCCACTCCTCCTCCTAGGCCTCTGACTCAAGCACCTTCTCTCATGGGCTACAGGCAACTGCTCTCTGGAAAACTTTTCAGGATAATACAGAGCCATTGCTCACCTTCAAGTTCAAAATGTCATCCAGGGCTTTGAAACACCCATAGGGTCCATATGTAGGATCTGTCCCTCTCTGACGTGGGTGCCACATTAACATGAGCTGCAGCCATTTCTCCAACCTCGCAGACAAAACACTGAACAACCAAGAACAGAAGGGGATCACAAGAAGTAAAAGTGCATTTGCAGTCACTACATGACCTGTTCTCCGCAGGAGGACTGACAAACAACTGCCCCCACCCCGATCCCCCCAACACTCCCCATCACAAGTGCAGTGTTTAGAAGGCAGAAACCAAGACTCCCAACTACACAAGTCTGACAAGTGACACAAGTACTGTCTGTGTCATGCACTCAATTTATCCACAGATCAACAGTGTATAATATAAACCTGGTTCTTATGCAGAAGAATCAGTTTATCCCAGCAGGGCAATTTCCAGTGCACACCTGTTTAGATTGTTTGGGCAGGGTAAGCTGCTGGAAAACTTGACTTCTCCAGATAAGTCTTCTGAAACAACAATATCCAGCTCACTCTTCTGACGCACTTTTGTGTGCCTGAGGAATTCAAGCAAGTACAATGGTGAAACAATCACCTGCCTCTCCCAGCCTGCATGACAGTAGGCTCTTAAAGCTACTCTTGACAGATATAATACAGATGCCACTTTGCTTTCTGTTACCTGCCCTGCAGGAGTCAGACCTTATTCCCAGAGGGCAAGTATCAGGAATGCTGAACTTGCTCAGGTAGGTCAAACTCCTGTGAAGGGAGCCAGTCTCCATAAGGGCAAGGAACACAGGGACGTTGTCCTAAGAATCAAGGGACTGTAAACAGGACAGACACGTGGGATCCCCTCCTGTCACCAGCCCCAGCTCACTCACCACTGCACTGGCTGCCAGTTGGGCAGGAACGGTCGGAAGCCTGTAATGCACTCAAAGGCCAGTGTGCCAAAGCTCCAGTAATCCACTGTCACCGTGTACTTCTGCTGTTCCAGCAGCTCGGGAGCCTGAGACAGTTACACACGTAAGACAAAGCCACCCATCTCTTGGCTCTCTCTGCCCCTTAACAGCTCACTAATGTTCCTACACAAGATTAAAGATGTTATGGAACACGAGCTTCGAGACCCTCCCAGAGTGACCCGCACAGGTCACTGGCCCTCCTGCTCCTGATTTGCAACAGACAGAGCTGGCAGACACTGAAAACACAGTGTCAGCAAAAAAAGGGTCACCTCTGCTCGCTGCAGCACCCCAAATGCACCCCATGCCAGCACAAGTACCTCATCCCAGCCCAAAGCTGGATAACAGTTAATTCTACCCCACTGAAAAGCAGGAGCTGCTCCTCTAGCTGAATTCCTTCCTTACCAAGTACTGCAGAGTCCCAACAAAGGATGTGCACAGGCTACCCTGATCCAGTTCCTTAGCATAACCCAGGTCAATGATTTTGTGTATTAACTGAAACACACAACAGAGAACAAGAACACTAGACTGAAGTCCTGTTAAAAGCACATCATACAGCAGAAAGAAAAGGTTCAGCTCTTCAAAGGTATGCAGGAAAGGTGCCAGGGAGGGGAGGGAAGGAGAAATGGGAGATTCCTAAAACTGCAACATATGTAAAGCTGTCAGGGGCTTGGCACACATTTAGCAGTTATGTCTCCAGCTCTTTCTGATCCTTGGTCCATCACTATGATTCTCTGCTTAATAGCTGAAAGTCAAAATGTCAGGTGTTAACAGGTGCCTAACACAATCTCTCATCTCAGCTGCACACAGAACACTGTTCATCTGACACAGCTGTCACCCTGGGTGGAGTGCTCTGCAGAGGGACCACGTGCACCTCCTCTTACACTTACTTGTGTGTGCAGGTAGAGACACCCAGTTTCTGCTTACCCTCTGCTCTCCTTGCTGCAGCACAATGTTCTCTGGTTTCAAGTCTCTGTGGATGATCCTGTTCTCATGAAGGTACCTGAGAGCAGAAGCTGAGACACAGAAAAAGCCACTTCTAAGAGCATAATTAACAGTACCTAGCAGGAGCTTGGTAAGGATTCAGTTCTACCTACTATAAGCATGGCTTTTGGGTCAAATCTTGTACAATGAAACATGTAAGTGCAAGAGGGAAGTCAGCATCAAACACCTCTGGACACAAGCAGAGTTTTCTCCCTGGGTGTTCCCTCCCACCCTTCTTGTAAACTGTAATAATGCTGGCTAGTTTCAAGTCAGCAGGGACCTCCACAGACTCCCAAAACCTTTGGTAGATGATCAGAAAAGGTCAGACTAAGATGTAGTTATTAAGGTCACTGCTGTAGTTATTAAGGTCACAGCACTAGCTCAGACAGTGGAGGTACTGCAGCCACTCACCAATATCAGACAGCAAGATGAGAATGGCTTCCTCCCGCAAGCCACAGCAATTCTCCAGCTGATTCAGGTACTGCAAGTAAACAACACGGAACGTAGGCTTTCCCTCCTCTACCCTGAGCGAGGCTCACAGTCCCACAAATTCTCAGGGATGCAAGAAGTCTAAGTAACAGCAATCAAATTCTCTAGAGGCACAAAATTCTATGGTCTGTGACCTCCGGTAGCAGCAATTACAGCTTCAGGCCTTGGCCTAATGGCATGGGAGGATAACAGAGTGGGTGAGAGAAGTCAGGGTCATCCCATTCTCATCCTTCTACTTGCTCCACCTTTCTCAGCCATTTCCCCTGCGTCTGGCAGTATCAGCTCAAACCTCAGGTCTGAGCTCTGGCTGTTATCTACAGGCAGATTACAGGAAAGGTTAGAAAAACCTTAGGATTAGAATTATCCTGTGTTATTTTTCCCTCTGACAGACAGAAGTTAATCACTTTGAGGAATCTGTTGATGCCATGACTACGAAGCATCAGGATGTGAAAGCAAAGATTTTACGGGAAAACTTGAACAGAACACCTGGGATGAGATGAGAAGCTGATCCAGCCCTCGGTCACCTTCCCAGGGCCCTCACCTTGCGGAGGTCTCCACCCTGGCAGTACTCCATGGCCAGCAAGGGTAAGTCATTTGGTGCAAGCTTCTGCATCCCTTCAGGGACATCACGGGCAGCCACCACATTGGGATGGTTGAGCCTGAGGAATGAAAATAAGGCAAGCACACGTGATGTGCTGCAACTCCTACACAGTTTCACATGCTCATGGTCATCGCTCCAAGTCCTACATGGTCACCAACCCTTTTAGAAACTGAACTAGTGGGTTCTAAAGGTCTGCAATTCACCCGTCCTTCACGGTCCTAGGCTCGCCCTAACTCACTGCATTTCATGCGCAGACAGCGCGTTCCTCCAGCGCACACGCACGGCAGATCTGCCCGGGAGGTACCGCAACGAGCCCCGCACAGACGGCACCGCGACCCGGGGTGCGGGAGGCGCAGGCCGGGTCCGTGAGCGGAGGAGCGGGCACCGCCCGGAAGGATCCCCGGGGCCTCTCCCGGCACTTCCCTCGGCACCCGCCAGACCCGCCCCCGGGCACGGCGGGACCCCGGCCCCCCTCACCTCTTCATGATCTGTATCTCCAGCGCCCAGCGGTCGCGGTTGCGCGGGCTCAGCTCCTGCCGGCACTGCTTGATGGCCACCTGCTCGCCGGTCTCCTGCGGGACACAGCGCGGGCCGGCTGAGCGCGGGGGCCCCGCGCCGGGGCGCGCCCCGCGGGCCCGACCCGCCGCCTACCTTGTTGTGCCAGCGGACGACGTTGCCGAAGCCGCCGGTGCCGAGGCGCTCCCGCATCTCCCAGGGCCCGCAGGTCGGAGCCTGCAGCGCGGGCGGGCGGCTCATGGCGGGCCCGGCTCCTGCGCGCGCCGCGCTTCCGGCTCCGGCCGGGCGCGCGCCCGCCCGCCCGCGCGGGGCCGCGCGTCGTGAGGGGAGCGGGACTGAGGGCAGCGGGCATCGTGAGGGGAGCGGGACTGAGGGGAGCGGGCATCGTGAGGGGAGCGGGACTGAGGGCAGCGGGCATCGTGAGGGGAGCGGGACTGAGGGNGGGGAGCGGGCATCGTGAGGGGAGCGGGCATCGTGAGGGGAGCGGGCGTCGTGAGGGGAGCGGGCGTCGTGAGGGGAGCGGGACTGAGGGGAGCGGGCATCGTGAGGAGAACGGGCATCGTGAGGGGAGTGGGCATCGTGAGGGGAGCGGGCATCGTGAGGGGAGCGGGACTGAGGGGAGCGGGCATCGTGAGGGGAGCGGGACTGAGGGGAGCGGGCATCGTGAGGGGAGCGGGGCCGAGGGCAGCGGGCATCGTGAGGGGAGCGGGCATCGTGAGGGGAAAACATCGCCAGAACCCGCCGGGCTGGGGCGCGCCGCGTGCCCGCGCTGCCCACCGCGCCCCCCGAGCCGCTCCGGGCGTTCCGGCCGGGCCGGTGCCGCTCCCTCCGGCCGTGAGGGGCTTCAGCCGCCAGCGAGGGAAGGTGCGCTCCGAGACCTGCCGGGCACAGCGGGGCCCCTCGGGGTAAGGCGGCCCGCGGGGTTGTCGCAGTGTCACACTTGGTCACCGACACTGAACAGTGTCATTGCCGAAACCACCCTGAGACACGGTCAGATTAGAGGAAAGCCGGCAGATGGTGCTTCAGAGAGCAGACGCTGCTATCGCCGCCTTTCCCAAAGTGGGTTAAGCAGTACAAATGGCACAGCGCTCTGGAGACAAGTTATAGTTGTCCTAAAGATGTGAAAAGTCAGGAGATAATTTCTGAGCTCTTCCCCCCACGGCCATTAGTTTGTTAGCATCTTTAATCTAGAAGTCCAGTAGCAAATGGGTGCTGTTTTTAAAAAGGAAATAAATTAGCCCCCGTTCACTCAGCAGTGTTCAATCATCTTTTTCTCAGCAGCTGGGAGTCCCTTCTGGAAACAGTGAAATGCAGCTCCCCTTGACTCAGATTTATAGCAGTAATGTTACCACCAGCACTGTGACTCTTGGAGACATACATGTGATAATCTTGGCATAGATTTCCATACAGAGAAAATCTAAACATGCAGAGTAGCCAGTGTTCCATCTTTACCATTATGCAAAATAACCATTGCCATGCTTCCCAAATAAGGACTCCACGCAGTTACTTCCCAAAGACAGAGGTCCCTCATAAGAACACCAGTTCTTATGTCTGTGCTCACACCAAATTCTATAGGAACCTGATTGCTATCGAATCAGTTATGAATAGTTAGGACACATCCATTACTCTGACAGTTGCATCACTGACTGTTTTCATAACCCAGCCCTAAGATCAGCTCTTAAACCGATAACTCAGATTTGTCTGCCACACTTTGATAACTGAGTACCTCATGACCACACCCTGCTGAGTAGATCTTCATTTTCTAGGATGGGCAGTAGCAGTGAACATTTAACCCTCAGGTCCCCAGCGTGCTGTTCTTTGTTTCTGTCTAAAGTTCCTTAGACATTTTGTTCATTTAACTCACGAGCTCCCCTGACTGTTTCTTCTCCCATGGCACTGTTCAGGGCATGCTTTGCTCCACATGCAGGTCAGGACCTCTCTGCCAGACATCTCTACTCGGAGTACAGCAGCTTCCCTGGCGTCCTGCACAGGCTCCCTCCGACCCTCCGGCCACCAGCCTGGACCATCCCCAGATGCTCGGGAAGGGGTGGGATGTGGACAGCACGGCCCGGGGAGTCTCCACCCCCTCGAGTGGAGCTGTAAGTAGGACAGGAGCTGTTCAGAGAAATCAGAGCAGAGACACAGAAAACACAAAACCAGACTGGTCTGGAAAGGAAATAATCAGAATACAGAAGAGAAAAAGCAAAAAGGTAGGTACTACTTTGTACCTGTTTTAAAAAGTGCATTTTCTGTTTTCGACATCAGTGGCAAAGTCATTAACTACTATTAAATATTATTATTTAATAAATCCCACTGTATCACCGTGATAGTTACCTAACTGAGCTATTGGCTTTCAGCTTTTGAAGGGATGCATAATGTGGGTAAAGCTGCTAACTTTCAGTTGTTTCAAGAATGCTGAAGCTTTCTTGAAAGGGCCAACAGCCTCAGGCTCTGACCCATTAAGCAAGGAGGAGTGTCCTGCACAAAGAACATTAGCAAAAGAACTTAAACCAAAGGAAGAGTTATGGACAAATATCTTGATGGTAAGGGGACCCAGAGAACTAGCTGAAAAAGAAGAATTTATCTAATCTCCCTGGGAGGAGATCAGACTGTTCCTCTCACCCCAGGTTCCAAACCAGGATAATGGAGGGACAAAGAGGAGGAGGAGGGTTGGTCATCTTCAGTTCACCCTAATCATGCTTCTCTTTAAATGTGGCCAAAACCACAGGAATACTGAGAATGATTTCCAAAACAAAGCCTGATTTTGAAATATCCGTTTCCTCCAATGCTTTCAAAGATTACAGCATCTTACTTTTTTCTTTTTTTTTTTTTTAACTCTTTCCCCCCAAACCAGAGGTCTGTCTGTTATATTTTTAAGGAGAAATAGCACGAGTCTGCTATGCATCTGCTCAGCTCAGAAAAGGGATGCAAAAGCACTTTCTCCAGAAGGCAGGAAAAGGCAGCAAGGAGCTGCAGTCTGTTGCTTGAACTAAATCAAGGTAGCTGTTGATCAACAGGAAAGCTATTAGCCTTATAGATGCAGAATCAATGCATTTTGGAATGGACATGCTGTGTTAGTGGGAGGGAGGAGAGCCACTTTTAATTTCTGTACCTGTAGATGTGGCAGTTAGGGACATGGTTTAATGGTGGATTTGGCAGTGTTGGTTTTATGGTTGGACTCAATGATCTTTAAGGTCTTTTCCAACCTAAGTGATTCTGTGATTAATGACTTTTTGTTCGACCTTGATAAGTTACATCTCTTTTTTAGGTATTATTCCACATTGGTAAGATAATGCTCACACTCTTGCTGCTCAGAAGGGCTGTTTTTAATAATAAATTAATAGGTAGGATTGTAAGTATTTCTGCTGCTGATTCTTCAGCAAAGAGAGACAAATTTAGGGTATTGTATATCTTTTGTGTCCTACTGTACTAAAAAGTGTCAAATCAAATCAAAATGTCGGAACAGCACATCTCAGTCTTTGACTTATTGCTGTAGTATTTTCGATCAGAGAGGAAGCACAGGCTGAGATCAGAAGGCACACACTGGTTAGGGGAGTCCTGCCAGAAAGCACACTGCAGGTTTCTGCTTGGAGTCCTGTCAAAGTGGTGTTTTTCAAACAGCCATATGGTTTCAGTTTGATGGGGCTTATCATCCAGAACATTCCAAAGGACTGGTCTAAGCTGTACCTTTCCCAAAACTAAAAATAAACATCTGGCAACATCTGCTATCAGTTTTCCAAGCACAGTGGGACAGCAGCCATCAGTGGATGGACAGGCATCCCACATGGAGAGGGGGAAAGGAGCAGGAAACGTGGCAGCACTGTAAGCTGAGACAGCCTGGACAGGGACAGCAGAAATAAGGGGAAGAAAAGATGTGGCATGTGATGCAAACTAACTTTGGGCAGACTCTGAACTGCGTTGTACTGCAGTATAAGCACGTGCTGTGTAAGACTAGAACCCACTTGTACAGCCAACTGTGTGAGATAAACTTGACTGTAACCATAAACTTGAGTAAACATTAAACATGCAGATGCCTTTTAAATAGAGACTTTAAAAGATGTTTCCTACTACCCCTGAAAACTATCTGTAGTTTCCTGCTGGTTTCAGACAGCCAGGACCTCCTCCAAGTATCAATTAGGCCAGCATTGCCACTCTCTTCTCCACAGAAACAATCAAATTAACCCCCCCCCCAAAAACAAACTAACAAACAAAATAAAAATCCCCAAACAACAAAAGACCCACAACAACACCAGAACACTCCAAGATTCAAATTTTACTGGTGTTACCTTGTTTTGGGGGCTAACGAAAATCCCTGAGAGATGCTCTGAATTACAAGAATTTCATCACCAAGGTCTGATCTAAAGACAAGTCATGGAGTAACTAAAGTTCTCAGAAGATGTTCTTGTGAATCTTTTCCTTTGTTCAGAGTGACTTGCAACTTAAGTCTCCTTTTTTACTGCCTAATGATGAGAAATCACAGCCTAAACTGTCCTGCTGTACTCCTGATCTGCTTCAGAAACTGAACTGTTTGTTCCTTTTGCTCTTTCTTTGAACAAATCTTAAACAAACAAACAAACACAATGACAAAACCACCAAAAACCCACAAACACACTTTATTAGCCGTGAATCACAATTTCTGACTCATCTGTCCTACACCAATTTCACCAGCTGTTATCCAGCTGCCTTCTCTGGCTTTGCATAAACAGAGTCTGAGCTCCTAATTTCTGGAAGTAGTAGTTTTCTCAAATAATTGGGTCAGCTTTCTACATATAATGTAGATGATAAAAAGGTGATAGTGTGGGAGACAGTGCCTGAATACTGTTTCAAATATTTGGAACTGCAGGGAAATCTTAGAGACTGGGAATTAAATTGCACCTTCTTGCCTGCTACTCTACCTCACTCCCACCTCTTGGTTTGTATAGGATTTTTGTGCCTCTGGAAGACCAGGACAGCTAGACCAGACAGCTGAGAAGTGAAGGGTTGAAAGTGTGTACAAAGAATTTTCATAATTGAAAACCTTTATTTAAGGTTATGACCTTGAACTCCATTCACTCTGTAAAACCCCTTTGTTCAACATCTTATTTTTTGTCTCTGTAGATAACTTGAGATTTGGAGCTGATGTAGAAAACACTCAGAATGGAAGGCAAACTCCCATGTCTCCTCCTGCTGGTGGGAGCAGTCGTGACTACCCAGTGCCAGGTGAGATTTTTGTGCCTCTGGAACGGCTTCCCTGGTTCACATGACCTCAAGAAGAAGACTGACTTCCTGTAGACACTTGTTCTCTCAGTTATTTTAAGAGAGCAGTTACTCACAGAATTAACCTTCTTTGCTGGCAGGGCTTACTCACACGTTTCAGACGGGGAGCCAGACCCAGAGGTAAGCCAGGAAACTACAACCCTGTGACCTGGAGTGTGAGGAACACGGGAGGTGGAAGCAAATGATGCTGCAGGAGTGGAGCCTGAAAGCTGTTTGTCGTGGTTATCTGAATGAGAGATTCAGAAGGCAAAATACCAGACCATTAGTACCATCCACAACTCAGGGAAGTTTTCCTCTCCCGCTGCTCTTCTTCAAAGAAAACAAGGCTGGTCAGTAGTGGAATAGTAACTCCAGCAACACAGCAGTGAGAGAGAGGGATGGGACAGGGTGGTCTGAGAAGGGAAAGGGCAGCCCGTTAGATGGGTGCTCCCTTCACAGATACTTTTCTCCTGGGAGTGGAAGGGAGTCCTCTTGCTCAGCCAGGTCTTTTCCCCAAATCTCTAAAGAGGATTTCCTTTCTCCGATTGCAGCCGTTTGCAAGGACAGTTCCTCTGGAGAAGTGTTCCAGCATGGGTGGACCTGGCTGAGGCTGGCAGGGAGCAGGATAGAATACTGTAGGTGTGACAGCGGGCAGAGGCGCTGCCACACGGTGCCTGTCAGAGGTGAGTATGACAAAGGAAAAGAGGAAGGAAATGGTGAGGGATGAGAGATTGTCTATCTAACCACCTGAAAGAACAACTCCACAGTCAGGGCCGGAGTTATTGCACAGGAAATTTGGCTTGAAGTAGGATAGAAATGAAAATACCAATATCTGCTGACTCAGGCAGGACTGAGTGGGAGTGGGCAAGGGGCTGGGGGAGTCTCCTGACAGCATATGTGGAGAGAATGGAACAAAGGAAGAATGTCAGCACTACACAGAAAGGCTGTAAGCACGTGGCAGTACCAGGTAGGTAGGGAAAGACAGAACAGGCTAAAGGAGACTGACAGGAAAGGAAAAATGTGTATACATTGCCAGCTTCTTGCTTCTGTGAAACCTAACAGTATTTCCTGGCTTTTGCTTATTCCACAGCCTGCACTAGAAATAAATGCTACAATGGGGGCCAATGTTCACAGGCATATTATTCCCCACAGCTCTTCATCTGCCAGTGCCACCAGGGTTTCTCAGGGAAGCAGTGTGAAATAGGTGAGTACAGCACATCAGTTCCTGTGAACAGTGATTGGGTTGAGCTGTGCAGTACAGAAGGATGAGGTACCCAGAAGCTCCTGCTGTATTCTAGGCTCTCTATTAAGTTGCCATTTTTATTCTAAAACTAATACTACAAAGAACTTTTAAGGACACCTGGGCTGTTCTCAGCATCTCTTAATAAAACTCTAAATTTTGTAGCTGAAGACACCTTTGTTTACACTTACAGTCTGCCTGACAAGGCATTTTCACTGACCCACTAGACAAGACATCTGAGAGCCAAGTTTAAACAGAACAGAGACTGGGGAAGCAGGGTTGGGATGTTGTCCTTCCAGTAACATTTTGTTCCCTTTTGTTCAGATACTGAAGTTAAATGCTACAGAGATGCTGGAGTGACATACAGGGGTACATGGAGTGTGACAGAGAGTGGATCTGAATGTTTAAATTGGAATAGCAAAGACTTGATGGACTGGACATACCATGGCCAAAGAGCAGATGCAGCTGAGCTGGGATTAGGCAATCACAACTACTGCAGGTGAGGGGCTGATGGCACACAGGTGAGAGGAATCAGAGCTTGGAGCAAAGGAACAGCTGTTTGCTGGAGTCTGATACCAGGCAGGTACAGATATGGCCCAGCACACGAGCAGCAGTTGCAACTTCTGGAGGCATATCTGAACTTCAGGTCTATCTAGACTGAATGCTTATGACAGGCTAAAAGATGCAGATATCTCTCATCCCACAGTCTTTCCCTTGTCCCTTCTCAGTGCCTAAAACTCCATTTGTAATCCAGTTTCCCACAGTTCCAGATCCCAGTCAAAACTGCAAAAATATTGTGCTTTGTGCACATGGAACTGAACTGCACAAACATGCTGTCCACCCCTGCTAGCCACTGGCCATCTCATCTTCACCTCCACGTACTCCACAGTTAAAACAGGAATCCAGACACTTCTGGTGGGTCAGTCCCTGTCTTCGCTGCAGAGCAGGATGAAGCTACCAAACGAGATGGCAGACGTGGGACTACTGACAGCAGCTTTGTAACGATGCATAATATCATAACTCTTTCAGAAACCCAGATGAGGACTCCAAACCTTGGTGCTATATCTATAAAGGGGGAAGGTACACCTGGGAACACTGCAGTGTGCCCTCCTGTTCAAAAGGTACGTGCAGGGGGACAGGGAAGGGACTTTGGAGTTTCTGTTATTCACTGCAGGTGTAAGGGTGTGCTGTAGACTCGTGCTGTTTCTGTAGCCTGAAAAGTTGGGACTCTCATGTTAAATTATATGTGAGCTTTTAATGTGTATGACACCAAGGGACTGAGATGTGTCTGGTTAATAGAGAGATGCCTTGACAGAAATCACACTTAGGAACAACTGATGGGTTCCATCCATGGGTTAATGTGCAGCTTTCTTGTTGCAGTTTCAAGCACTAGCTGCAGCTCTGGGAGAGGCACAGATTACCGAGGCAGCCACAGTGTTACCAGTTCTGGAGCTACCTGTCTGAAGTGGAATTCTGGGATCCTTTTCAACAAGCGATTTACTGCTTGGAGAAGAGACGCTTCCCAGCTGGGCCTTGGGAGTCACAATTTCTGCAGGTATGTATGGGGTGTAGAAAGCACAGGAAAGACATTCCTGCTGGGAATGAAGCTCACTTGCAATAGTAATTTTGTTCTGCCTGACCTATCTCTGCTTCTCTGACATCAGACCCCATAAATGCAAATTCCATGTGCCCTCAGGGCTCTCTAGAAAAATCAAAAAGAATACACTGGGGTTGGGTTGCAGTCTGCCACCTTTAGGTCTCCACAACCCCCCTGCAGATCTGATAATACAAAGAGCTCTTCTCTTTCCTGTGCTGCAGGAATCCTGACAATGACAGCAAGCCCTGGTGCCATGTCCTGAAAGGAAGTCAGCTCACATGGGAGTACTGCAATGTGCCTACTTGCTGTAAGGATACTAGCACTGCTGATTCTTCTCTGTCTTTGAGGCACTACAGTCCTGCATGCCATCTGTATTAAACTCAAGCCTCTTACAGTAAAATAAGAGCTGGAGGAAAAAAAAAAAAAAAGCTTTTTGGAGTAGAAAGAGATTCTGTAGCTCCACTCTCACAGCAGTGCCTTTCTCTCTGCCAGAAGGGAAGACTGCAGAAATGGAGGACAGGAAAGGCAGGGTTTCCTTACTGTATTTTTCAAATCCGAATACAAGTTTCCTAGGAAACAGGAGTGAGTCAGATACTAAACGGTTCACAGCAGGCTGCCTCAACACGCACCGGTGACTAACAGGCTCTTAACCCAACCTCAGAGCCCGAGTGCCGGCACAAACAGCCTGTTTTGGGTCTGTCGTCCCCAGCCAGCTGTGGCGTGCGGCAGCGCCGGGCCCGGCAGTTCCGCGTCCGAGGGGGCTCCTCCGCCGACATCGCGGCTCACCCCTGGCAGGCTGCCATCCTCGTCACCTACCGCCGGCTGCCCGGGGAGCACTTCCTCTGCGGGGGCACCCTCATCAGCTCCTGCTGGGTGCTCTCGGCTGCTCACTGCTTTGAGGAACGGTAAGCTGAGGATTCAGCGCTGTCTGGGGGGAAAAAATAAAATCTGGGAAATGGAAGCGTCCAGTGCGGCCTTGGGAAAAACCCTCTTTATCCCAGTGAGCCAGTCTGCACTAGAGATTATAGTTAATCGTGCTGAGCATTACAGAGAGGCATTTATTGTGCAAACCAGCAGCATGGCACTAAGGTACCACAGCAGAATATCAAATAGCAGAAGAACAAAGTTGTCAATACACATGCAGAGCCATCTGAAACTTGAGAACAGCAAGGGGCTGGCAGAGGAGCTTTGCCATGATGGCTGTAAGCAAATAGCACAAAAATGAAGCCAAATAGGTCACTTGAGGTCAAGCTGCCTGGGTAACAGAGTAGTAATAGTGCTAAAATGAGAAAAGCAGAAGTTCCAACAACACATCTCGAAGGGAAGGGTCCCCTCTAGTTAACACAAGAACAGAGACTCTCTTGTTCTCCAGCTTTAGTACAAATCAGCTGAAGATTGTGCTGGGTAGGACTTCCCGAGCCACTCCCGAGGAAAATGAACAAAAGTTTCGAGTGAAGAACTACATTGTCCATCCGAGATTTGACTCAGAAAATTTCAACAATGATATTGGTAAGAACTTTTCTGACCTTGTGGCTGGAAAGCTCACGGTTGGCTCAAGTTTAATAGCGGTTAATGAAGTGGGGATTGTTTTCTCCCTCCTCAGCTCTGCTGCAGCTGAGCTCAGATGCAGGAACCTGTGCTGTTGAGACAGACACTGTGAGAGCTGCCTGCCTCCCCACACCAGGGCTGCAGCTGCCTGACTGGACTGAGTGTGAGATCTCTGGCTATGGCAAAGATGACGAATGTAAGTAGAAGATAATGTCTACATGCAAGTAGAAAATAGTCTGTCCAAAGCTTGAGTCCCCTGCCATCAAAGAATTCAAGCCTTTAGCCTTACTAAATGTCTAATGTATTATACTGGCTTATATGAACACCACAAAATGTATGTATAAGTAGGAGTCACTCAAAAGGAAGTTTTGCTGTCAGTTATTTCATTCATCTGAGTTCTGTCAGCTGTATGGGCCAGTAGAGTCTTCCTTGATACTCTCTACAATACAAACCCAAAAACCTGGTACAATGGATAGGATAGGAAAGACAGCAGATTTGCAGTCACAGCTGCCACATTTCTGCTGTACTCAGTACATTTAGATATTGTAGTTTGGACAGAAATCCCTTCCTGTCAAGATTTGGTGTACCATACAGTTACAGATTTTTAGAGTGCTTTTAAAGCTTGTCCTCAGCATTGTTTACAGGGAGTACAGGATAAACTCTTTGAGAGGGCAGGATGCTGCAACTGTAACTCAAAACTAGACTGAATAACAACAATCTTGCCAACTTTCAATTTTGTGCAATTGCAGCTGCACATAAACCCAATATCCAAACCAACCAACCACCCAAATCTCTTCCATTCCAACCTAAGTGTAAATTCCTATCCAGTTACTCAGTATTGTGTATGACAAGGCATCAGATTTTTGTTAGTGCAAGTCTAATATTAAAAAGTTAGGACCCTGTTTCATACAGTTAAGGCATTTTCATAGGCACTTCCTGTGACTTCATTTCGATTGATGTAACTGTGCAAGGATGACTTACCCACCCAGCAGCCTTTAATTTGGAGCCTAGAAAAACCTCTTTAACTTGCTAAAGCTCGCTGAAGAAACAATATTCTCCCTCAGTCAGATTTAAGCTGTTCTCACTGGCGAAGTGGAACACCCAAGATATAAAAAAAGACCCTTTGGCAAGGAAATATTTGTTTAGCCACTGAGCTACTTCTGTTTACGCTCCTCTGAGCTGCAGAAACTGAGCTGCAATGTTTTTAAAACCCACGTGTGCATACACAGAGGTATGTAAGTATCCTGTTGTTTCCCTGCCAGTCTCTCCATTCTACTCGGAGCAGCTGAAGGAGGGCCACGTCCGGCTGTTCCCGGCCAGCCAGTGCACGGCACAGCACCTGGACAACCGCACGGTCACCGACAACATGTTGTGTGCAGGAGACACCAGGAACCTTGATGATGCCTGCAAGGTAAACCCGGTTCTGTTCCTCTTCTCCTTCCCTTGCCCCTTTCTTTCCTCTGCCTCTGGTAGTCTGAGCCATGCAAACAAAAAGCTTCAGAAAATAGTTTAAAGGAGTTGTGCATCTGCCTGTGTGGCAGTTCCAGTAGACTTTTGTTGAACAGAACAGAACTGCTGGCTCCTCTTTCTTTTTCCTTCCCTTGCCCCTTGTAGATGGGAAGGCAGGGCACACTTAGCCAATCAAACCAGAGCAACACAGGCTGAAAATCCCAAATACAGGAAATTCCACAAAACTGAACAGGAAAATCCACCCCAGCATTTCCTAATATTTTCTGTTATGTGAGCATGCAAAACACTCAGCAGGAGGTTCTGGAGGAGGAAGAGGTGCCTCTCTACTTAAAAGTAGAGAAAAGAAAAATAAAGGCTGAAAGATGGTGGAGAAGGAGCAGCTATGACATGAGGAAAAAGGAAGGGATGCATTCACTCCACATCCTTTCTGCTTGAACAGCTCTTTAATAATTTTGCTTTACTGTTACAAACAGCCTTCCTCTTTTTCTTCTTATCAGCATCTCACCTACATTTCATAAATGAGCACCATACAAAGTTAGACACTTCAGTGTTACATCTCTTTTGTGTCTCTCCCCACGAGGAGCATTGAGGGATCTGGAACACGGGAGTGATTTCTGTAAAAGTGCCGTTCCTGAGAGCTCTTGATTTGTGAGCACACTGCACAGGGCCTCTCTGCAAACACTGGTGCACCTCCAAAGACAGTGGGAGCAAAAAACCAACACAAAACCAAACAAACAGAAAAGGAAATTGTTACTAATCTGCTGCTTCTCTGTAGGGCGACTCAGGAGGGCCCCTGGTGTGCGCGAAGGATGAGCGGATGGTTGTGGTTGGGATCATCAGCTGGGGAATTGGCTGTGGCCGCAGGGACGTGCCTGGTGTTTACACAAATGTGAATCGTTACCTGGGCTGGATTCAGGACACCACGAAACCCTGAGAAAGAAACGTGAACTCTTTGCAGTCTTGTGGCCATGCCCTCACAACTTCCTTCTGGTGCCTTGAGGACTTCAAGGGCTTCCTGTTTGTCCACAGGCTCGTGACTTTCAGTACAACGGGAAGACAAACTGCAGTGTGTGAGAAGGGCACGTTCCCAAATTACCCTCCTGTCCTTATTACAGGTTATCAGAAACTCATCCTCCTTTCCCCCCAACATCCCCAAGCTTTCCACTCGCATCAAATCACATGAGTACAATTTAAAATTAGTTTTGGGCCAAAAGAATAAGCCAAGAGAGAACATCATGCATCCCTGAAGCAGATATGTTGTTTTGGAAATGGGTGTAAACTGAAGGCAAAGAGGACAGATCTAATTTCCTGAAAACTTCATTTCCCTCCTTACTTGGCTGTAAATTTGGAAGACATTCCAGTCAGACTTAAGCTCTGTCCTTATAACATTTGACTTGGGTAATTTAAGCTGGTTTCAGCTTGACTCCAATAGAAAGAACAAAGCTGTAGGCATGAGCTGCTTATTTCCAGATCAGTATACTACTTGCTTTTTCAGTTTGGAACTGATTAATTAACCAAGTCTGAGCTTAAACTCTGAGCAAATCCAGGGTGGCATGCTTGTTAGGACATTCTGTTCTCCCACTTGCTTTTCCTCCTGGTAAAGGAAAAGGTAAAAATATTAACATCAGCCTGATCTGCCACAGAATCAGTGCATACTTTTTGACTATTAAATTTCTGTGCATTATCATCTGATATGAAAGCAAAAGCTCTCTTTTCAGTGCAGTGGGGCAGAACAAAGGACAAGTGTAATGGCAGCAGTTTTAAGTGCCTGCTAGATTTATATCCACAAGTAAAAGGCCAAATCACATGTCACAAGGCTGCCTTTGTCCTTTAACAGCAGCCAGGGCAGGTACAACCAATCCCCATGAACCAGACCCTCAGTAATCAGCTTTACTGCCCTGCACTGCAGCTGCCATGTGACACTGAGTGGCATCTGTGCACACCCGAGGAGTGAAGCCTTTGAAAGCTTCTCCTTTGTCCAGTTGCTTTATAAAGAGAAAGCAGGTGTAACTACTGTTTTACAAAAGGAAAACGTTATCCTGAGGGAACAAAAGGAGTTTTAGCTTTAGTACCAATTGCAGCCAGAACACCAGTCTGTTGTACTTGGGAAACTCAAAACATTGTAACTCCAAATGTTTACTGAGAACAGACCAGCACAGCACCCAGTCAAATACAGAACCCTGCTATGTAAGTACAGAGACATGGTGAGGATGGTAAAAGGGGGTTGTAAATGGCAACTTTACAAACGGTCTGTGATCTTCCAGCTACCAGCTTAGAAAATGCCCTCAGAGAGATGATCTCTAATGCCCTCAGAGCAATGGTGGTGTAAGTCCAGTCAGTTCAACAACAGTGGACGGGGAAAAACCCCCCCAAGATGTTTTTTAATGAAGAGTCACAGTTCAGGGGTTTGGTGTAAATTTTCTTTTTATTGTTGATATTTTCATTTTATTAAATATTAACGTTGAGAAAAATACAAATTAAATTTCCATTCATCTCCCCTACACCCATTTCCAAGTGCTCTTGTGCCTCACTATCCTGGCATTCCCAAGCCTGCCAAATACCTGCAGCCTGTAAAACAGCCAAAACCATTCCACTGAGTAACACAAGTAAGTGTCCTCAGGAACACTTTTGTTCTGCCATTCAAACAGTCTATTAAATACAATATGTGAACTCAATGTGACCTAACAGCCACCAATAAAATGTTTCCATCTTTACAACATCAACTTTTCCACTTCTTATCCTGCTTTTATCCCTGCTTGTCCTCTTCCAGGACACAGCAGCACCATCTTTAGACAAGGTCTAAGAATAGCCACTGCCATCTGCTTGCTTGCTTCCCTCTGCCTCTGCAGTTGCTATTGTCATATTCAAGGTCTTTCAGAACCCAGGTCAGCATCAGCATTTATGGTGACTGAGGTACAGCTACACCTCATGATCCCTCCCCAAAAGTCCTTCTATCAACCAGCTCATGTCATTAATGTTGTTCCCCTGTTCCCCCTTCTGCCCTGTTTCACCTTTCATCCCACAGGACCCTGCAGCCATCTCAGACTGATACAGAAAGCCTGGCTCAAGGGCCAGATGCCTTTATGAACATAACAAACCTTGAGTAACATGAATCACTTCAGCAGGGCAGAAAAGATCCTTTAAAAAACAAAGCTACAAAGCCAGAGGACAGGATCAGTACTTGAGCAGGAGGTGATGAGGTATTTCATTGTCTTTATAATCAAAGCACTACCCTGAGCCTGCTACCCAGTAAACAAAAATGGTTCAGCTGCACTCCTAAAGACATTTTCACTGAGGTTCCAGGAAATGCTCAGCACTCCTTTTGGGAAACACTAAGAAAAATTACCAAGGAAGTAATGAATTTTAGCTTGTCAGACAGTGACTTAGTCCCTGGCTTACAATCCCAACTGCATAAAGACATTTATCTCCCTCAGGCACCCACTATCCACAGTCCAATTGGCATAGTTTACCTTCCTCCTCAAATACCAACCATATTTCTTGTAAAGCCTGCACAAACCACACTGAAATGACACAGATGACATGTAAAAATTAATTTTATTGATGCCCTCGTTGAAGGTTTTATTTGCACTGAACATGCTCAGCAGTAATGCCACCTCAGCAGATGCCACCTGCTCTGGCATTCCTCTGGAGCCCTGGAACCTGCAGCTCCACAAGCAAGATGCCACTCACCCACTCAGGTCTCCACCACACCCCCCCCATGGATGCCACCCTTCCTTTAGGGGCTGACCATGGACTCCACAGCCACACGTGTGTGGTCACAGCACAGCAGCTCAGGGACGAGTTCTGCTCCCACAGGGAAAACACCCTGGCACGTGGTGGCCAAGGAGCCTGTTCCAGACACCACCACCAGTGCAGGTGCCTCTCATCTCCTGTTTCTGCTGTACACAGGGAGGTACCACAGGCTGGGGTGGGCACATGGAGCAACAGCTCTTGCACAGGAGATGGTCCCAGTGGGCAACCCTTGAATCCACAGCACCTGACTGGGACAGGAACTGGAATGAGGTAGGACAGGCAGGAACACTAAGAAAGTACCAGGTCACAATTATGTCAAAGAAGGACACCAGTGAGCAGGAGAACGGCCTTCATTTGCAATAGGCAAGCAGAGGCAGACAGAGGTTCCAACAAGTTATAGGACAGTGATTATCTTCATTTACTCACAGCTGCAATTTCCATCAGTGCTGTGTCCTCACAAAAATTCCCCTCCCTGTCTTGTCTGATTCCCCAAGGCAGCTGGGAGAATTCCTGCCTTCAAATACTGATAAATAACCAGAGAAGCAGAATGACACTGAGATGCCACCACACCCCAGTTACAAGATTTTAATGCATTTCAAGTCTGTGTTCAGAGATTTAAGATACTTAACGACCAAGATGGCTTATGAAGTATCTACAAGAAGCATCCACTTCTTCCATTCCTCCCTCTGTGGCACCATCCCCAATCTCAGGCTTC
Organism: Lepidothrix coronata; assembly: GCF_001604755.1. Classification (NCBI taxonomy): domain Eukaryota; kingdom Metazoa; phylum Chordata; class Aves; order Passeriformes; family Pipridae; genus Lepidothrix; species Lepidothrix coronata. Next base: position 266,592 of record NW_016690377.1, read on the forward strand.
TCAACCAGCTATCCTGGGTGGAACAATCTACCCTTCCACTTTCTCCAGCCCCTCTGAGGCAGAGAGGCAAGATGATTTCCCTGCTGCCAAGAACTATACAGCTCTGCATCCTAACACACAGTGATGGAGAAGGGCAGGTGCTGATCCTCACACTGGAGTTGAAGTTTGTGGAAATTCAACTTTGGATCATCTACAAAGGGATAAAAGCCAACCAAAATACAAGGAAGAGGAGATACAAAAGGCAATAAATACCTGGAATTTCCTCTAAGACAGCAAAATGAGGGTGATACAAGCTTAAACAGCTGACTCAGTAATCCCAAGGGACCTGAACACTTCTCCCATCCGCTATTATTCCAAAGACTTCCAAGAGATGAGGTTGTTTCAGGTCAGCCTTACTTTCTCCTGCTTTCCAGCAGTCTGAGCACTTGCTTTCCTGCTCATGCTACTACAGGCAAGGGAGCAACCCTAAACAGATGGATGGGGAAAGAGGCTGCATCCAACAGCCAGGGACAGGGGAAAAGGAGAAGTGCTCTTCCTCACTGCCAGGATCCTCTAGGTTCGGACTTGGAACTTGCCAGCCTTAGTCATGTATTTGATCCCCTTGAATGGCTTGTACTTCTCCCCATACATGTCCAAGCGATTCACCTTCAGTCCTAAGGGCAAACAAACACAGCATGAGACTGGTGCTGCCACAAACAAAGCAGACAGGCCTTCAAGAGAGAGGGACAGAAAGCACAGGGGAAGTTTTAGCAAGCAGTAAACAGAACAGAGAAAAGCTGACAACTGCCTAATGTCAGAATCGTTCTTTACAAACACATCCAGACCCTAAAATTCTTTGTAGCTCTGTAAGCAGCAAATGTAAGGAAATGTAGGTGAATTGCTTCACAGAGCACCAGAGAGAACAAATCCATGTATCTCTAGTCAAAGCAGACAATTTTTTGCTTGTTTCAGGTAGAATGTACTGTAGAAGGCCTGCAAAGCTACTTCAGCTACCTGCAGAATGGGCACTGGCACAGCAGAGAACATTCCCCTCCTTCACCTGACAGTCACTTACCAGATATAGCCAGCTGCTGAATTTTAAACTGCAGGTTAATGGTGGGGTTTTCATCTGGTTTCGATGTCCCAGCCTGCAGGCTCACACTGCCCTTCAGGCTTGGCAGCTTCTGGGGGTTTATTTTCCCCACATCCCATGAAAGTAACTGAAAGGAACAGAAAATTCAGCAGTGAAACAGAAATGCTGTAACACCCTCTAAAGAAGAGTCCCCTTCCAGTATCTAATTTCTACCTTTGTTCTCACCTTTGTAACTGGATCAAAGACATGTGTTCCCTGAGAGGGTGTAAGGGTCATATTTAACACACTTTTTGGCATCTGGCTGGTGACCATCACTCCCTCCACAGTCTTGCCCATGGTCTGCTTGGGCCCCACGGTGATCTCGAAGCGCCCCAGGGAGCTGCTGTCCCGGAAACTGATGTTGTGCTTCACGTAGACGGGAATTGCCACGAGACTGGAACAGAGACAGAAAGTTCTTGTCCATCTCTTGCCTTTGTATTTGCTTTTCCTGATGCACTGAGAACATTGGGAACCAACCTCCTTAACAGAGAAGGAAATCCTACACCCGTTTGCTTGGTCTAAGGGCAAAGTTGGAACCCCATTCTCAAGTCTTAATTACAATTCTTTTCACCTTGTTTGATTCTAAAAGTTTTTTATAAGCACAGGAAATCAACAGCTTGATTACTCCCCACTGCCTAACTCTTTCCCTCTCTAGTTTGTTTGTCTGCTACTAGTCTTTGAAAAATGCTGGCTGACCAAAAAGAAATTACAGAATCACTGCTCCAAACAAGGAGAAAACATGTTTTATAAAAGGAAAAATGCAAGTTATCGTGCCCCTCTACTTCATTTGGCACAACACACCACCTGATCTTTAAAAGTTCCCTTTTTTTTTATCCTCTCCTGGGCCAGAAAGATCCAAATTTCATAACTCACAGCACTACATTCATCACCTACTTCTGAGCACTGACGTGGTAGGAGAGCAGGCGAAAATTCCCGTCAGGTGGAATGAAGGAGAGAATCCTTTCCGACTCCCAGCGCTTGAACCGCACGCAGGGGTGGAAGCTGACATCGTCCAGCAGCCGAGGGTTCTGCAGCAGAGACAGCACGAGGGTTGTGAGGGCAGGGCCACCTCAAAGGGCCTCCTCTGCTCCTCCATCTCCTGTCCCTGAAGGGCCACCGTGTGACACGCTCTGACCACCTGAAGGTGTCTGCACTCAGACACGGGACACTCTTTGGTGCTGCTGTACCCCTGTGAAAGCAGCACTCAGCACCTCTATCCTTTCTCAGGGTGCTTTTTATCCTATTTTAGAAAATTTAGTCATGTTGAATAATTGCATTGATACATACTCATGAAAAAGGTGGCCCTTCATATCTGCCTAAAGCACCACTAAAGACTCAAATACTTAGTCACAGCACACACAAACAGTGCTTTTAAACAAAGAACCTGAAAATACATTTTTTAGGCTCAAAGTTGCTGAAGTTCACTATGAGTTCCCATTGTAATTTCTTTCTCTTTCTGTTTGGCATACCCAGAGTCTGATGTGCTGGAATCTGTCAGTGTAAGACACATCTTAGCAGGGGGGCTGGGAAATGCTTTTCAAATTACTTCAGTAAAAACACATCCTTGAGCTTTACCATAAAGGAGAGGGTAAGGTCTGGCATCCCAGTCAGCTTGACACAAGCATCAATCACCCCTTGGATTTCAGCAGTAATCGTGGAACCTGCAACCACAAAGCAAACAGGTGGTTATGTGAACCTGGTCAAAAAAAAACCCAAAGTGGAAAAACCCTCAGTGGGGAGGAAGGAAATCTATTATCTTTATGAAATGTCATGGTTCATTATTCTCATTCCCAATGACTTCCCTAGAAGATGCAAACAATTAAGAACAACAGACACCAGCAATGTCCATTTTAATGGCCAAAGACAGTATCTCCCAAATCTAACAAGACTAAGATGCACAAATAGTAAAGAGAAAGAATATTTGCTCATCTTCTATTTTCCCAATATAAAATTGCTTAGGAGACCTCAAGAACAAGGACAAGTGAAAATCGTGGTACCTCTGTGAAATTTTTGACTGAGCAGCACGTACAGGATGGCAACAGTCCAGAGTAAAACAGAAACAGAGCTTCCCACACTTGGAGGAAGGCGACCCTCTTCGAAAACCCACCTCTCTCTCCAGGCACTCTCAGGACCAGTCACCCCCGTGTCAGCCAGGAGCAGCTGCCATACCTGATTTGTCGATGATCGCATCGATCTCCTCAATCACATCAAAATAGGCCTCGTTGTTGGTGTATTTTACACCAGTACGTCTCCAAGGCACCACTGAGAGCTGCCCAGTGGGAAGCTGGTCACCCACATTAGTGCTTCCTGGAAAAAGAAAGGCAACCACAACCCCCCCAGACGTCAGACAGTGCTCCAGAACAGTCCCCTGACTTACAGAACTTAATTGTGATTAACCCTCGAGTCCCTGTTTCTTTGTAGGGGGGCAATTACTCTTGGAGACCCACTGTGTTCTAGAGTTTACACCCAGCTCTAAAACACACCACAGTAAGGCACGGGCAAGTGTTAACATGTGGGGAGGTGTAAACCCACAGCACGCTGACATCCTGCAAGTCAGGGCACGGCTGTGACTGGAGATGTAATCTGACTGTAAACCAACCCAAAACCAAACCAAAACCCAAAGTGCAGCTGGTGCTGGAATTGGAAGGAACCCCAAGCAAAGCACTAACACACCCGTGCTGCAGTTTAGAATGGCAGGGAACATAAACTTCCCTCACCCATGTCCTAATTCACTTCTGCAGGGATATTGCACATGGACTTCCCAGTCTATCTGCTCTTTGATTCCCTGTACCTGTGATGGTGTTGACGACTGTCCGCAGGATAGTAGGAGGTTTTATCAGTTCCTTAAGAATATTAGACTCTGTTGCCAATGGAAAGCCATTGTCCAGCATCTCCTCCAGCACCTCATAAACCACCACAACATTGTCCTTGATTATCACCTCTGAACACACGCCAAAATAATCCTGTGCAAAAGAAATAATTACTCAACAATTGCTGAAAGAGAATCTTCTGATCATTCAGTCCTGTGTCCCCCCCCCAGGAATAAATCCAGCTTATTCTTGGAGGAGGTGAAACAACACTGAAATTCCAGGTTCTACGAGCACAGCAGACAGACTGACCACTCCAGCAGACATGTGCAGCTCTGAGCACCCTCTGCCACTGCCCCACTAAGCTGCCAAATCCCTGCATCAGCACTCCCAATTAATTCAGCAATTTTTAAAACTGAACATTTAATTTCCTTACAGTCTTACTCTATGTGGACTTCACACATCTTTCAGGAGAGAGCACAAACACACACCTGAGCTGCTGGTTAGTTACAGCAATTTAGGAGATCAGACATTCTGCACAAAGCATGAGTAATAACAGACTGTGACAGCAGAGAACTCCTGTCCTGCACTACAAGTGCTATTTCTTTTTCAGACGTATCAGATTTTAATAAATGGCCAGGCCAGTGAAGACACACATCTTGTACCCCAAGAGAAAGCAGAACCTAAAGGTCTGACAGGATCCCTTTTTGGCCTGAACAGCCAATCCACAGCGAAACAGAACTCAGAATACACTCACATTTCGACTGGCATCTGGAAGGAAGAGCTCACATGACACTTGTTTGACCAAGCACCACATTTCCTGTGTTCTGTCAGGATGCTGGTCACAAGACATCTCAAATCTGGGCAACACAACCCTGTTGTTGGCAGGCAGAAGGACAGACATCTTCACCATTTCCTTACATGGACCATGTCCACCAGAGCCCAGAGGGAACAGGGCTGCTCTGGGGCAGCCCCCACGACCCACTGTTTAGGAGGATTCCAAGGAGCATCCCTGGATGTGAGCACAGGGGCTGGGTGTCACTAACTGACTAAAGCACGTCAAAAAGCTCCCTGTGAGAACAAGGTCAGCTTGGTCTTAGTTCCAGCTGCCAGAGCAGACGAGGCTACAGAGCCGAAACACCGACTGCTGAAAGGTCCTTCCCCTGAGCGCGGGTGGGTCCCGAAGCCATCGTAATTACAGGCAGTAAATCCCCAACCACCGCGAGCCCTCGTCCGTCCCCTCGCCAATGCAGGATGCGAGTGAAGTGACGGGCAAACAGAGCGAACCCACGGCTGCGGCACCGAAGGGCTCTGCCCGCCCGCCCAGCCCGCGGGACCCGCGGCCGCACCTGGAACGTGTCCACGACGCGGTGCAGGAACTCGATGACGAAGAGCGGCGGCACCTCGCTCTGGATGACGGCCACGAAGAAGATCTTGTGGCGGTACACGCTGAGCAGGTAGTGGTGCGGCGTGGGGATCACGGGCGGCACGTTCTCCGCCTCCGAGGCCCGCTCCTGCGCCTCGAAGAAGTAGTCACAGACCGAGCGGCTCACCACGCTCTTCCAGTGCTTCTCCAGGAAGATGTCCCCGGCGGCGTTGATCAGGAACAGGCTGTGGATCATGGCTGCGCTGGGATGGGGGGCGGTGGGGCTGGGGCTGGGG
>NW_016690377.1:272660-273702 GCF_001604755.1 Lepidothrix coronata
AGACCTCAGGGATGTTCCAGATGAGACCTCAGGGATGTTCCAGAGCTGAGCTCAGGGATGTTCCAGATGAGACCTCAGGGATGTTCCAGAGCTGAGCTCGGGGATAGTCTGTGAAACATGGGAGTGACCCGGCCTTGCAGCGAGAAGCAGCCGGGGGAATGATCTCCACTTTATTATTTTCCTGGTCTGTTCAGCACGGAGGAGTAACACCCCTGAAATCACGACCCAGCTGGCACGAAAGTGACAGTTGTCGTGCAAAATTTACCTGAACTCTGCCAAATGATTCCTTTGCGCAATTAGAACAGATGTTTCATGTTCACAGAGCCGATCTCTGGACTTCTGAGTCATGCAGATGCCATTACAAATGATTTTCCTCCTACACTGTTGGGAACAAATAGAGAACCAACAGGAAAGCGGCCCTTTGTACCCTGTTAAAGCAGCTGTCTGAGCACACAGCCCTTGTCACAGGGGAAAGGAGGTCACAGGTCCCTCACTGCTCCAGGAGCAGGTTTACTTTTAACACAAAGACATTGTAAAGATTATCATATCAGTCCAGGAGGCTCTTGGAGACTGTATTAATGGGAGTCATAGAGATACCACAGACAGAACATAGTTAGACTGACAACAACGTAAAGCCTTTATACATTTGGTTCTCCATGAAGCACAAACCTTTCTGTTTTTAACCTGGACCTTAAAATCAACAGTCACGGGCACAGGTAAGGAGTGCCCGCTCTCCGAGCTAAACGGTATCGTTATTTCAGAGTTCATCGCTTCGGGATCTTTAATAGCCTAGACTCGCGGTTCCCAGCGCAAGCTTAATGAGGACTAAGAGAGGGATTTCCTGCTTTCCAGGAGACGGGCATCCATCGAGCGCCAACCAGCCCCCCGAGCCCTCCCGCGGCCCCGCCCGTTCCCCCGGTCGGTCCCGGTTCCCTCAGTCCATCCCGGTTCCCCTGGTCGATCCCGGTTCCCCGGTTGCTCCCGGTTCCCTCAGTCCATCCCGGTTCCCCGGTTGCTCCCGGTTCCCTCAGTCCATCCCGGT